>NC_092172.1:30875923-31070923 GCF_045791955.1 Oncorhynchus clarkii lewisi | reverse complement strand
TTAAATCAGGATAGGTCTCTTAGAACCAGTTTCTCAGGTAGGGATCCAGACCACACATCCAGGGTGCATCTGGTTTGGTTTATAATGGGGGAAGGCCCATCTCTCTAACCCTGCCTGCCAGTTACTAATAAGAGGGTCCATCTCTGTCTGTGTCCCAAATGGCACACTACTACATATACTGTATAGTGTACTCCTTTTGACCGGAGCCTTATAGGCCCTGGTAAAAAGTAGTGGACTAACTATAAATAGGGAATATGGTGCCATTTGGGTAACATCCTCCAACTCTGCCAGTGAACCAGATGAGAGGATGAGGAGGAGAGTCTAATTCTCTGGCACTAAAATGTTGTAATCAGTATTGTCCTGCTTTTTTCATTATACAACCACAAATCAAACCCTAACTGTGTGTGTGCCAATACATGTATGTCATTTAGCAGACACTCTTATCCTAAACAACTTACAGGAACAATTAGGGTTAAGGGTCTTGCTCAAGGGCACATCTACAGGTTTTCAAACTACTGTAGTAGGCTCTGGGATTCAAACCAGCGACCTTTTGGTTACTGAGCCAACGCTCTTCTGCCACTGTGGGTGTTTGTGCCAGTGTGGGTGTTTGTGCCAGTTTGAGTGTGTGTATCTATGTAGCCCCCAGTGATAGCAACATCCGACCTGTGCTGTGACCTGCTCCTCTATCTCTCTCTCATCAGGCGGCAGGTGTTGGGCAGGTAACCAAAAGATTTCTGGTTCGAATCCCTGAGCCGACGAGGTCAAAAAATCTGTTTATGTACCCTTGATCAAGGCACTTAACCATGTAAGTCGCTCTGGATGAGACAAAAATGTTGTAAATTAGAAGGAAGTAGAGCTAGCTGCCATTAAAGCTGCTTATATAAAAAGCCTTATATAAACCCTGAGCATAAAGCCAGGCAGCCAGCTACAAATACAGCTCTCTCTGTCCAGCCCCTATATATAGACCCAACGCTGAATTATTCAATAGGAATAAAGGCTAACAGAACAGAGGGTTCACCACTTCAACTAGAGAAGCTGAGATCTTCTGCCGGGGAAGGTTTGGAGACGGACCCATTAAGTAATTTAGGCGTAGGGATAAAAAGTGAAAGTGTGACTTTATCAGAAGTCATACAACACTAGAGGTAGAAACAGATGAGGTTGAGGGTAGTGATACGAACAACGACCTCCAACTGAAGCCCAGATAAAGAATGATTCATGTTTTACTTTCATTGATGGTTCTGTTCCATTTTGCGGGTGCTAAAGTTAGCCGGTGGTGTGTCTGTGGTTTTACTGATATCAATATTGCATCATCCTCCTCCCCGAACAGAGCTACACACACAACCACTGTTCTCTTCTGATAGATCTCCTTGGTGGAAAGGTCAACTTACAAACTCTGGATAGTTTATAGATGTAGCATAGAACAGGCAGAGAGAGGGGGAGAAAGACTGGGAGGACAAAGAGAAGGAAAGGTAGATGGTTATTGTAAAGTAACAGTTTGACCTCTGGTACAACTCAGCTTTTAGTTCTCTCCCAGCATGTGATCTCTAGTTATTCTATTCAGACAGGAGACCCTATCCAGAGGCTCCTTACCCACTACAGGAGAAACACACACAGACACACCGTCCTGTCATAGTCAATGGACGTTTCTAAAAACATTTAGGAAACGTTCCTGTAACTTTAAAAGGAACCGTTCTGGGAACTAGAGACTATTTCCTAATTCACATAGGATTTGCGGTATGTTACCTGAAAAAATAATTGGGCAATGTTTATGTGGTTCCCTTTCAAACAGACACATTTTTACAACATTCATGTCGTCATTGCTTGCCCAACTGAGCAAGAGACATTCAACTTTGACCCTGTTGTTGTGAACGTTGTCATGGTAACCTGACATGAGTGCAAGCTCTGAAGACAGAACGGAACTGTTTTTATTTCTTCACATTCACGGCAGTAAGTGGGTAGCTCACCATACTTGGAAATCATTTGTAAATCATTTCCTTCTAATGTGTTAATTTTCCTGTTATAGTGAATAAAGGGACAGCGATACTCCCCAGCCTGCGTCCAGGGTCCTGCTCTATCCAGGATCTCCTCCTTAGGGACGGCGATACTCCCCAGCCTGCGTCCAGGGTCCTGCTCCATCCAGGATCTCCTCCTTAGGGACGGCGATACTCCCCAGCCTGCGTCCAGGGTCCTGCTCCATCCAGGATCTCCTCCTTAGGGACGGCGATACTCCCCAGCCTGCGTGCAGGGTCCTGCTCCATCCAGGATCTCCTCCTTAGGGACGGCGATACTCCCCAGCCTGCGTCCAGGGTCCTGCTCCATCCAGGATCTCCTCCTTAGGGACGGCGATACTCCCCAGCCTGCGTCCAGGGTCCTGCTCCATCCAGGATCTCCTCCTTAGGGACGGCGATACTCCCCAGCCTGCGTCCAGGGTCCTGCTCCATCCAGGATCTCCTCCTTAGGGACGGCGATACTCCCCAGCCTGCGTCCAGGGTCCTGCTCCATCCAGGATCTCCTCCTTAGGGACGGCGATACTCCCCAGCCTGCGTGCAGGGTCCTGCTCCATCCAGGATCTCCTCCTTAGGGACGGCGATACTCCCCAGCCTGCGTCCAGGGTCCTGCTCCATCCAGGATCTCCTCCTTAGGGACGGCGATACTCCCCAGCCTGCGTCCAGGGTCCTGCTCCATCCAGGATCTCCTCCTTAGGGACGGCGATACTCCCCAGCCTGCGTCCAGGGTCCTGCTCCATCCAGGATCTCCTCCTTAGGGACGGCGATACTCCCCAGCCTGCGTCCAGGGTCCTGCTCCATCCAGGATCTCCTCCCAGGTCCATTCCTCCTGACCACGCTGCTTGGTCTTTTTGTGGTGGGATCTTCTGTAATGATCGTCGTAAAGAGGAGACCAAGGTGCAGCGTGGTATACGTACATTATTTTTATTAACTGAATGAACACCGAATAAACCAACAAAATAACAAAACAAAATGTGAAGCTTTACAAACTAGTGCTGACAGGCAACTACACATAGACAAGATCCCACACCAGAAAGTGGGAAACAGGGCTGCCTAAATATGATAAACAGCTGTCTCTGATTGGGAACCATATCAGGCCAACATAGAAATACAAAAATCCCTAGACCTACAACAACCCTAGACATACAAAACCCTAGACATACAAGACTAGAGTACCCACCCTAGTCACACCCTGACCTAACCAAAATATCTAAGGTCAGGGCGTGACAGTTAGCAACAAACCAAAACATAAAGAAAAGTCAGCCAAAAGTTGGTGGGATGCTAAAGTGGAAAAACATCTTGGTTTGAAAGGTATATACAGTAAGACTGTCCAAAATGGAACCTTATTCCCTATATAGTAAACCACTTCTGACCAGAACCCAATGGGCTCTGTTCGAAGGTAGTGTATTTTGTAGGGAATAGGGTGCCATTTGGGATGCAACCTAAGCGTGATTATCTGGACCAGTTAGACCCATCTAGAGATATATTGTGGCTGCTGGTCCTCACTGTAGTGGCTACGGTACCACACACACACACACACACACACACACACACACACACACACACACACACAAACACAAACACACACACAAACACACACACAAACATAACGGTTAAGGTTTGTGATAAAACAAACAACTCTGAATGGTTAAGATAACGGTTAAGGTTTGTGATAAAACAAACAACTCTGAATGGTTAAGATAACGGTTAAGGTTTGTGATAAAACAAACAACTCTGAATGGTTAAGATAACGGATAAGGTTTGTGATAAAACAAACAATTCTGAAAGGTTAAGATAACGGTTAAGGTTTGTGATAAAACAAACAACTCTGAATGGTTAAGTTAACGGTTAAGGTTTGTGATAAAACAAGCAATTCTGAAAGGTTAAGATAACGGTTAAGGTTTGTGATAAAACAAACAACTCTGAATGGTTAAGATAACGGTTAAGGTTTGGGATAAACATTGTTGTTTTTATTTTTTTAAAGAGTGTCTAGCACTGGTATTGAACACATGACCCTGGGAGCTATCCCCGTCCACTACTTGTTGGTAATAGCGTCACCGTTGCCTGTAGTAGTGGATTAGGGTCGATGGATGGAAGGTGGCACAGCTACAGCAGTGTTTGTCAGACCAGGAGACATCCCGAAAATCAGTCTTCTCACAAAAACGTCTGTAGCATCCAAGCAGTTTTATCTAAAAACAAATATGAACCCTCTAAGGAAAGATGAGACTCTCAAACATGATGGTGTTCCCCGACAAGTGTCACGGGACTCGTCTGAAGTCGGTACAGCTGATCTGCCAACTTCTGTCTGTAGCGTCTGAACAGCTTGGGCTACACACTAATATGTCGCCACCATCGAAAGGTGAGAATCTCATGAACATGTCGGTTGTTTTATGGAAGGTTGCACTCAGTGGCCAGTTTATTAGGTACACCATCCTGTTCATGAAAATGGTTCGCTCCTACAGACAGTGAGTCACGTGGCTGTGGCTAGCTATATAAAGAAGCATTACAGGCATTGAGGCATTCAGTTACTGTTCGATTGAATGTTATAGAATGGGCAAAACAAGTGACATAAGCAACTTTGAGCGTGGTATGATCGTTAGTGCCAGGCGCACCAGTTCCAGTATCTCAGAAACGGCTGCCCTCCTGGGATTTTCACGCACAACAGTGTCCAGTGTTTGCCGAAAATGATGCGACAAACAAAAAAACTCCAGTCATCAGCAGTCCTGTGAGCGAAAACAGCTTGTTGATGAAAGAGGTCAAAAGAGAATGGAAAGAATTGCGCAAGCTAACAGGCAGGCCACAAACAGGCACATAATGGCGCAGTACAACAGTGGTGTGCAGAACGACATCTCAGAACGACTCATTGGGCCTTATCATGGATGGGCTACAACTCATTGGGCCTTGTCATGAATGGGCTACAACTCATTGGGCCTTGTCATGGATGGGCTACAACTCATTGGGCCTTGTCATGGATGGGCTACAACTCATTGGGCCTTGTCATGGATGGGCTACAACTCATTGGGCCTTGTCATAGATGGGCTACAACTGATTGGGCCTTGTCATAGATGGGCTACAACTCATTGGGCCTTGTCATGAATGGGCTACAACTCATTGGGCCTTGTCATGGATGGGCTACAACTCATTGGGCCTTGTCATGAATGGGCTACAACTCATTGGGCCTTGTCATGGATGGGCTACAAGTCATTGGGCCTTATCATGAATGGGCTACAACTCATTGGGCCTTGTCATGGATGGGCTACAACTCATTGGGCCTTGTCATGGATGGGCTACAACTCATTGGGCCTTGTCATGGATGGGCTACAACTCATTGGGCCTTGTCATGGATGGGCTACAACTCATTGGGCCTTGTCATGGATGGGCTACAACTCATTGGGCCTTGTCATGGATGGGCTACAACTCATTGGGCCTTGTCATGGATGGGCTACAACTCATTGGGCCTTGTCATGGATGGGCTACAACTCATTGGGCCTTGTCATGGATGGGCTACAACTCATTGGGCCTTGTCATGAATGGGCTACAACTCATTGGGCCTTGTCATGGATGGGCTACAACTCATTGGGCCTTGTCATGGATGGGCTACAACTCATTGGGCCTTGTCATAGATGGGCTACAACTCATTGGGCCTTGTCATGGATGGGCTACAACTCATTGGGCCTTGTCATGGATGGGCTACAACTCATTGGGCCTTGTCATGGATGGGCTACAACTCATTGGGCCTTGTCATGGATGGGCTACAACTCATTGGGCCTTGTCATGAATGGGCTACAGAATAAAAAATGAATGGCTCCAGTGGGCACTCAATCACCAACACTGGACAATTAAAGGAGTGGAAAAACATTGCCTGGTCTGACGAATCTCGGTTCCTGTTACGTCATGCTGATGGCAGAGTCAGGATTTGGCGTAAGCAGCATGAGTCCATGGCCCCATCCTGCCTGAAGTCAACAGTACCGGCTGGTAGCGGTGGTGTAATGGTGTGGGGAAGGATTTACTGGCACAGGTTAGGTCACTTGATACCAATTGAGCAATGTTTGAACACCACAACTTATAGAATCCATGCCCTGAAGAATTCAAGCTGTTCTGGAGGCAGTCTGACCTGGTACTAGATGGGTGTACCTAATAAAACTGGCCAGTTAGTGTATATGGAAGTACTGTAGTGCCAACAAAGGGGTTAAATATGGGTAAGAAAAATAATAAGAATCATTTCCTGACCTTTCTTATATCTCTCAGATATAGGACAGATACTTCAAAACACACTTCCTTTAAATATATTTTTGGACTGTTTTGCCATGTATGAATATGTTATTCAATGCATTTCTATGGGAGAATAGCAGTATGGCCAAATGAAATGTTTCATCCTTTTTTATACTTACAAGGGACCTAAAGTAAAACATTGCATAGCTAAATGATCCTTGGTATGACCACCTTAAAACAATGACATATGTTATGTTAGTAGAAACCCCGGGCCCATAGACCATAGGGGGTTTAAAGGGATCTCGCGATGTCCTCGGAACATGGACCGACGTCCAATTTCGAAGTGAATCTTGAGCGACCTGGCTGCACACACACACACACACACACACACACACACACACACACACACACACACACACACACACACACACACACAATCACACACGCTGTATGTTATTATACTGTCTACACAGTTAAAGTTGGAGGTTTACATACACCTTAGCCAAATACATTTAAACTCAGTTTTTCACAATTCCTGACATGTAATCCTGGTAAAAAATTCCCTGTCTTAGGTCAGTTAGGATCACCACTTTATTTTAAGAACGTGAAATGTCAGAATAATAGTAGAGAGAATGATTTATTTAAGCTTTTATTTCTTTCACCACATTCCCAGTGGGCCAGAAGTTTACATACACTCAATTAGAATTTGGTAGCATTGCCTTTAAAGTGTTTAACTTGGGTCAAACATTTTGGGTAGCCTTCCACAAACTTCCCACAATAAGTTTTGGCCCATTCCTCCTGACAGCTGGTGTAACTGAGTCAGGTTTGTAGGCCTCCTTGATCACACACACTTTTTCAGTTCTGCCCACAAATGTTCTAAAGGGTTGAGGTCAGGGCTTTGTGATGGCCACTCCAATACCTTGACTTTGTTGTCCTTGAGCCCTTTTGCCACAACTTTGGAAGTATGTTTGGGGTCATTGTCCATTTGGAAGACCCATTTGTGACCAAGCTTTAACTTGAGATGTTGCTTCAATATATCCACATAATTTTCCTCCCTCATGATGCCATCTATTTTGTGAAGTGCACTAGTCCCTCCTGCAGCTAAGCACCCCCACAACATGATGCTGCCACCCGCGTGCTTCACAGTTGGGATGGTGTTCTTCGGCATACAGTTTCCCCCCTTTTCCTCCAAACATAACGATGGTCATTATGGCCAAACAGTTCTATTTTTGTTTCATCAGACCAGAGGACATTTCTCCAAAAAGTACGATCTTTGTCCCCATGTGCAGTTGCAAACCGTAGTCTGGCTTTTTTATGGCGGTTTTGGAGCAGTGGCTTCTTCCTTGCTGAGCGGCCTTTCAGGTTATGTCGATATAGGACTAGTTTTACTGTGGATATAGAAACTTTTGTATCTGTTTCCTCCAGCATCTTTACAAGGTCCTTTGCTGTTGTTCTGGGATTGATTTGCACTTTTCACACCAAAGTACGTTCATCTCTAGGAGACAGAACTCCTTCCTGAGCGGTATGACGGCTGCGTGGTCCCATGGTGTTTATACTTGCATACTATTGTTTGTACAGATGAACGTGGTACCTTCAGGCATTTGGAAATTGCTCCCAATGATGATCCAGACTGCACAGTGAAGCTCCAATACATGGAGAATAGGGAGTCATTTGACATGCTTGTAGTGAAATACTGAGAGAGTTTGGGCAACTTCACGTCTGAGCGTCATTTCATTCATCCATAAATGATGAGGATTTGTAATCTAGACCCAGTTCTGTCTGTCCAGTTAATACGATCAGTCTGAAATGATGGAAACATGGGATAATGTTAATAGAGCAGGGAGGGGGGGTGTATCTTGTGTTTTACCCCCAATACCACTTCCTATGCTTTGAGATGAGTATCATTGGATGTCTGACACACACATACACACATACACACATACACACAAAAGCCTTGGAGCCAGAGAGAAAGGGATCAGAGGAGAGAAGATCTGACTCACTTCAGTGAAAGAGAGAGAGAGAGAGAGAGAGAGAGAGAGAGAGAGAGAAAGAGAGAGAGAGAGAGAGACATATAGAGCAGAAGAGAGAGAGGGACATATAGAGCAGAAGAGAGAGAGGGACATATAGAGCAGAAGAGAGAGAGGGACATATAGAGCAGAAGAGAGAGAGAGGGACATATAGAGCAGAAGAGAGAGAGGGACATATAGAGCAGAAGAGAGAGAGGGACATATAGAGCAGAAGAGAAGGAGGAGAGAGAGGGAGAGAGAGGGAGAGAGGGACATAGAGAGCAGAAGAGGAGGAGAGAGAGAGTGAGGGACATAGAGAGCAGAAGAGAAGGAGGAGAGAGAGAGTGAGGGACATAGAGAGCAGAAGAGAAGGAGGAGAGAGAGAGAGTGAGGGACATAGAGAGCAGAAGAGAGGGGGAGAGAGAGAGGGACATATAGAGCAGAAGAGAAGGAGGAGAGAGAGGGAGAGAGAGGGAGAGAGGGACATAGAGAGCAGAAGAGGAGGAGGGGAGAGAGAGAGAGAGAGAGAGAGAGAGGAACATAGAGAGCAGAAGAGAAGGAGGAGGGAGAGAGAGAGAGAGAGAGAGGGACATAGAGAGCAGAAGAGAAGGAGGGGGGAGAGAGAGAGAGAGAGAGAGAGAGAGAGAGAGCAGAAGAGAGGGAGGAGAGAGAGAGAGGGACATAGAGAGCAGAAGAGAGGGAGGAGAGATAGAGAGAGGGACATAGAGAGCAGAAGAGCGGGAGGAGAGAGAGAGAGAGGGACATAGAGAGCAGAAGAGAGGGAGGAGAGAGAGAGAGAGGGACATAGAGAGCAGAAGAGCGGGAGGAGAGAGAGAGAGGGACATAGAGAGCAGAAGAGAGGGAGGAGGGAGAGAGGGACATAGAGAGCAGAAGAGCGGGAGGAGAGAGAGAGAGAGAGGGACATAGAGAGCAGAAGAGAGGGAGGAGAGAGAGAGGGACATAGAGAGCAGAAGAGCGGGAGGAGAGAGAGAGAGGGACATAGAGAGCAGAAGAGAGGGAGGAGAGAGAGAGGGACATAGAGAGCAGAAGAGCGGGAGGAGAGAGAGAGGGACATAGAGAGCAGAAGAGAGGGAGGAGAAAACCATCCTTTCTGTTGTTCTATTTATCTTCCCACTACTTCTCTGCTAAACAACTTTACTCTGTTGCAAAGAAACCATCACACACTCACACATGAATTAACTCCACGTTAACCTCAAACACAGTGTTTGGCTCTAAACCCCACATGTACTCATGCACACACACACACACACACACACACACACACACACACACACACACACACACACACACACACACACACACACACACACACACACACACACACACACACACACACACACACGTTCTATACCACCCATTTGAAAGTAGCCTCAGTATTTCCCTGTCCTCTCTAATTGTGGGAATCATCAAATAATTCCACTCCAATTATAGAACTATAGAATTATAGAACAATTATAGAACTGTGTGTGTGTGTGTGTGTGTGTGTGTGTGTGTGTGTGTGTGTGTGTGTGTGTGTGTGTGTGTGTGTGTGTGTGTGTGTGTGTGTGTGTGTGTGTGTGTGTGTGTGTGTGTGTGTGTGTGTGTGTGTGTGTGTATGCTGATGATATGGCTTTCAATGACCACACCTCAAAAAACACACGTACACACACACACACGCAATATCCTGGGTGGATACGTATCATGAGTGTGTTTTACCAGGTGTGGTCCCTGAGGGCCATATCACCAGTAAACGCTTGCCAACATACAACTTTCATGTGCATTATTCATTGATGTAATGTGTGACATTTTCAGTGTGTGTTCAGTTTGTCTGCAGAATCATTACTAGTGGGTTGTGGTGTGAAACAGGCCGTGTGTGTGTGTGTGTGTGTGTGTGTGTGTGTGTGTGTGTGTGTGTGTGTGTGTGTGTGTGTGTGTGTGTGTGTGTGTTTCAGTCTTCTATACAGTGAGAGCTAGCAGTCCATAAAGAGGTCCTCCATTGTCCCATCACCATGGAGATCAGCCTGACTCTGTTTCGGGGTTAAAGAACTCTCTCAGGGGAACTGCTGGGGTCACACACACACACTGACGCATACACTGGGACCAACGAGCACGCGGGGCCCAGAAAAAGACACACACACACACAAACTCTCTCCGTCTCTGTGTAGGAGAGGCGAGGGCCCCAGATAAAGAGCTCAGCAATCCTGTCAGCCTGTCAGGCCATATTAGAGAGAGGGCTGCTGTGTGTGTGTGCAGGCAGGCGTACGGCGATCTGAGGGGCCCTGTCCTCTCTCTCACACACGCACACTACACACTACACAAACACACACGCCCTGCCAGCATGGCTGATATGCTGATTCAGACACACACACACAAAGACAACGGAACCCAGCTGAAAGGACAAACAACTCTTCCATTTCCTAAAGCAGGATGCTGTGAAAGAGAAAGGAAAACAAACACTGGAGGAGTGTAGAAGAGCCACTCATGTTGTGTTGAGGAGTCATGAGGTTTAATCAACTAAAACAACTGGATCTTAGATTACTTCACTAAATGCTTTTTAACGTCATCCAAGCTCACTGCTAGTATTTCATATATATATATATATGTGTGTATTTTTTACAAGAACACATTTTTCTTAACAAGAGAAACTTGTTTTCTTAAAGAAGAAGGATAGCCACTACATGAAAAATGATTTTAATTTTAAAATTCTAATTGGTAATCTTGTGATGTAAGAAAAACCAGCCCATATACAATCTCTAGGATAATAAAGATTCATGACTCGCTTTTTAACAACCTGAAGAGAGAAAGAGATAGAAGGCAAGAGAGAGAGAGAGAGAGAGAGAGAGAGAGAGAGAGAGATAGGAGAAAGATAGATAAATGAAGAGAGAGAGTAATATAGGAGAAAGATAGATAAATGGAGAGAGAGAAAGAGACAGAGAGAGAGATAAAGATAGGAGAAAGATAGATAAATAGAGAGAGAGAGGAGAGGAAGCTCAGGCTGTGCTGTACAGTAGCAAGCTTCCCTCTCTCAATGAACCCTGCCATCAAAACAGACATCTCTCCTTTATCTCAGACTTTATGTTATAGGGAGAGGGAGTGATAGAGGGAGGAGTAGCTTTTTTACAAACCACGACAGCCAAGACTCAGACAGTTTCATCACACTGTACGCAAATGATACACACTTACAGACAGGTATTCACTCTGACTCAGGGGCATGGGTATGTGACATGAACTTCGTCTCAGCACCTACTGAAGTAGAGCTGGTGTGTTTGCAGCAGTTGAAAGTTATCTCCTCTTCCTCCTCCTTCTCTCCTCTCCCTCCTCCCTTCTCTCCTCTCCCTCCTCCCTTCTCTCCTCTCACTCCTCCCTTCTCTCCTCTCTCACCCCCCTCCCTTCTCTCCGCTCCCTCCTCCTTTCTCTCCTCTCCCTCCTTCCTTCTCTCCTCTCCCTATTGCCTTCTCTCCTCTCCCTCCTCCCTTCTCTCCTCTCCCTCCTCCCTTCTCTCCTCTCACTCCTCCCTTCTCTCCTCTCTCACCCCCCTCCCTTCTCTCCGCTCCCTCCTCCTTTCTCTCCTCTCCCTCCTTCCTTCTCTCCTCTCCCTATTGCCTTCTCTCCTCTCCCTCCTCCCTTCTCTCCTCTCCCTTCTTTCCTCTCCCTCCTCCCTTCTCCTCTCCCTCTTCCCTTCTCTCCTCTCTCCTCTCCCTACTCCCTTCTCTCCTCTCCCTCCTCCCTTCTCTCCTCTCCCTCCTCCCTTCTCTCCTCTCCCTACTCCCTTCTCTCCTCTCCCTTCTCTCCTCTCCCTCCTCCCCTCTTTTCTTCATAGTTCTAAGTCCACCATTAGCCCCTACACCTAGCACCTAAAGCTGGCCCCTGCAACTAGCCATACATCTAGCCCCTAGCCCCAGCTCTTACCCAGCCCCCTAGCCAATACACCTAGCCCCAGCCCCCTAGCTCCTACACCTAGCCCCAGCTCTTAGCTTCAGTACCATAGCCCCTCACCCCAGCTCTTAACCCCAGCCCCCTAGCCATTACACCTACCCCCTTCACCTAGACCCTATACCTAGTCCCTCACCCCAGCTCTTAGCCCCAGCCCCCTAGCCCGTGGTCCCAGCTCTTAGCCACAAACCCCTAGCCCCAGCTCTTAGCCACAAACCCCTAGCCCCAGCTCTTAGCCCCTGCCCCTAGCCCCAGCTCTTAGCCCCAGCTCTTAGCCCCAAACCCCTAGCCCCAGCTCTTAGCCCCTGCCCACACACACACCTGAGTGAGTGCAGGTGGCACTACAGATGCAGCACTATACAGTTTAAACAGTAGCTGGGGAGGAAATCAGAGTAGGGAACTTTTCCAACGTGTTACAACCTGCTGATTAAAGGTGTTTCTGAGTTCCAGAGTTTCTCACAATGTTTTCTCTTCTTGAAGATCTGCCTGCTGCAATGATCAAAGACAACACAGTACACAGCTGGCAAACACTCAAATAGCATCCTAAAATATCCCTTTTCAAATGGCTGAGATTAGAGAACACGGATGCCAGAGAGGGTCTGAGTCACAGAGAGAGAGAGAGAGAGAGAGAAGAGAGAGAGAGAGAGAGAGAGAGAGAGAGAGAGAGAGAGAGAGTGTGTGTGTGTACCTCTATACGGGAATGATATTATGTGGAGAAATAGAGAGGGAGAGAGAGAGAGAGAGAGACAGAGAGAGAGGAGAGGGACAGAGAGAGTGTGTGTGTGTGTACCACTATACGGGAATGATATTATGTGGAGAAATAGAGAGGGAGAGCACAGAGCAAATAGCTGGAACATATGGCTGCTATGGCACACACACACGTACAGTATACGCACACGCACACACACACACACATGTACAGTACACGCACACACACACTCACACATACAGATTTGATTAAACCTCACGTGGATGGGTTCTCGTCATAACACATTCTGCCTCTTCATCCCTCCATCCCCACATCCCTCCATCTCTCCATCTCTCCATCCCTCTCCCACCACGACAGCCATCCCATCTACTCAGCACAGAGCATGTTGTGGTTGCTGCTTGGCTCAACAACAAGGACAGGCAGGATAAAGGCCTTTATTCACCCTCAGCACAACAAGGGCAACTTGCAGGCCAGCTAGCTAGCCAACACTCACTGTGACAAGAACAGAGTCAGCAGCTTTCACCTCTCACAGAGATGAAATGAGATAAGATAGGGAGGTGGAGGGCCATCCATTCACTCACTGCTAACAGAACAGCCAATAGCACATATAGCTAGCTGGATGTGAAGTAGGTGATTGTTTGAGAGCTTCTATTGAAGGTTTTTGACTCTCACTCCGGTTCACAGCTGTGTATTGTTGATGCTGATGCTTTATGAACGGTCCATTGTAGAGCTAGCTGAGAGCCCGAAGCACAGCAGACGCAGATCTCATAATAGGATATGTATTCATGGATGACCAGGGTCGGCTCCAGGAATAAGGGACATAGTGGTCATTTAGGGAATCTGACACACCCCATATATATATTTTGGGGGAACTCAGTAGGGATTTTAACTTACTGTTGAGAGCTAGAATAGAATAATGCACAAGGTGCAAATTCAACATTTCTTTGTGCATCAGCAGTTTCTCTCTTTGTTTTGTCCGTCACTGACAGTCACTCAACTAGCCATGTCGGCTAACAACTATATGACTGCTTGAGTTAGTTCACTGACAGTCACTCAACTAGCCATGTCGGCTAACAACTATATGACTGCTTGAGTTAGTTCACTGACAGTCACTCAACTAGCCATGTCGGCTAACAATTATTTGACTGCTTGAGTTAGTTCACTGACAGTCACTCAACTAGCCATGTCGGCTAACAACTATATGACTGCTTGAGTTAGTTCACTGACAGTCACTCAACTAGCCATGTCGGCTAACAACTATATGACTGCTTGAGTTAGTTCACTGACAGTCACTCAATTAGCCATGTCGGCTAACAACTTTATGACTGCTTGAGTTAGTTCACTGACAGTCACTCAACTAGCCATGTCGGCTAACAATTATTTGACTGCTTGAGTTAGTTCACTGACAGTCACTCAATTAGCCATGTCGGCTAACAACTATATGACTGCTTGAGTTAGTTCACTGACAGTCACTCAACTAGCCATGTCGGCTAACAATTATTTGACTGCTTGAGTTAGTTCACTGACAGTCACTCAACTAGCCATGTCGGCTAACAATTATTTGACTGCTTGAGTTAGTTCAGCGAGTTATCAAACTTTGTAGTAAAAATGGCTGAATACTGACCGACACGCAGGCATGTGCCCAGGGGCCCTGACTTTCAGGGTGCCCCCATTGATTTTGTTAGCCTCTCTCACTCAGATGCCATTATTAAGTCATGGCAAAATGGGTAGAATTGCAGGAAATTAGCATTAAAATGTCAAAGATTTTTCTCTGCAGCATGACAAAATGAGTGAGTTTCCATCTATCCGGTCTAACCTCTATAATAACTATGGTATCCATCTATCTGGCCTAACCTCTATAATAACTCTGGTATCCATCTATCTGGCCTAACCTCTATAATAACTCTGGTATCCATCTATCTGGTCTAACCTCTGTAATAACTCTGGTATCCATCTATCTGATCTAACCTCTGTAATAACTCTGGTATCCATCTATCTGGTCTAACCTCTATAATAACTCTGGTATCCATCTATCTGGCCTAACCTCTATAATGACTCTGGTATCCATCTATCTGGTCTAACCTCTATAATAACTCTAGTATCAATCTATCTGGTCTAACCTCTGTAATAACTCTGGTATCCATCTATCTGACCTAACCTCTATAATAACTCTGGTATCCATATATCTGGTCTAACCTCTGTAATAACTCTGGTATCCATCTATCTGACCTAACCTCTATAATAACTCTGGTATCCATCTATCTGGTCTAACCTCTATAATAACTCTGGTATCCATCTATCTGACCCATGGTAACTCTGGTATCCATCTATCTGGTCTAACCTCTATAATAACTCTGGTATCCATCTATCTGACAAATGGTAACTCTGGTATCCATCTATCTGACCCATGGTAACTCTGGTATCCATCTATCCGGTCTAACCTCTATAATAACTATGGTATCCATCTATCTGGCCTAACCTCTATAATAACTCTGGTATCCATCTATCTGGCCTAACCTCTATAATAACTCTGGTATCCATCTATCTGGTCTAACCTCTGTAATAACTCTGGTATCCATCTATCTGATCTAACCTCTGTAATAACTCTGGTATCCATCTATCTGGCCTAACCTCTATAATGACTCTGGTATCCATCTATCTGGTCTAACCTCTATAATAACTCTAGTATCAATCTATCTGGTCTAACCTCTGTAATAACTCTGGTATCCATCTATCTGACCTAACCTCTATAATAACTCTGGTTTCCATATATCTGGTCTAACCTCTGTAATAACTCTGGTATCCATCTATCTGACCTAACCTCTATAATAACGCTGGTATCCATCTATCTGGTCTAACCTCTATAATAACTCTGGTATCCATCTATCTGACCCATGGTAACTCTGGTATCCATCTATCTGGTCTAACCTCTATAATAACTCTGGTATCCATCTATCTGACAAATGGTAACTCTGGTATCCATCTATCTGACCCATGGTAACTCTGGTATCCATCTATCCGGTCTAACCTCTATAATAACTATGGTATCCATCTATCTGGCCTAACCTCTATAATAACTCTGGTATCCATCTATCTGGCCTAACCTCTATAATAACTCTGGTATCCATCTATCTGGTCTAACCTCTGTAAAAACTCTGGTATCCATCTATCTGGTCTAACCTCTGTAATAACTCTGGTATCCATCTATCTGGTCTAACCTCTATAATAACTCTGGTGTCATCTATCTGGTCTAACCTTTGTAATAACTCTGGTATCCATCTATCTGGCCTAACCTCTACAATAACTCTGGTATCCATCTATCTGGTCTAACCTCTGTAATAACTCTGGTATCCATCTATCTGGTCTTACCTCTATAATAACGCTGGTATCCATCTATCTGGTCTAACCTCTGTAATAACTCTGGTATCCATCTATCTGGTCTAACCTCTGTAATAACTCTGGTATCCATCTATCTGGTCTAACCTCTATAATAACTCTGGTGTCATCTATCTGGTCTAACCTCTGTAATAACTCTTGTATCCATCTATCTGGTCTAACCTCTGTAATAACTCTGGTATCCATCTATCTGGTCTAACCTCTATAATAACTATGGTATCCATCTATGTGGCCTAACCTCTATAATAACTCTGGTATCCATCTATCTGACCTAACCTCTATAATAACTCTGGTATCCATATATCTGGTCTAACCTCTGTAATAACTCTGGTATCCATCTATCTGACCTAACCTCTATAATAACTCTGGTATCCATCTATCTGGTCTAACCTCTATAATAACTCTGGTATCCATCTATCTGACCCATGGTAACTCTGGTATCCATCTATCTGGTCTAACCTCTATAATAACTCTGGTATCCATCTATCTGACAAATGGTAACTCTGGTATCCATCTATCTGACCCATGGTAACTCTGGTATCCATCTATCCGGTCTAACCTCTATAATAACTATGGTATCCATCTATCTGGCCTAACCTCTATAATAACTCTGGTATCCATCTATCTGGCCTAACCTCTATAATAACTCTGGTATCCATCTATCTGGTCTAACCTCTGTAATAACTCTGGTATCCATCTATCTGATCTAACCTCTGTAATAACTCTGGTATCCATCTATCTGGCCTAACCTCTATAATGACTCTGGTATCCATCTATCTGGTCTAACCTCTATAATAACTCTAGTATCAATCTATCTGGTCTAACCTCTGTAATAACTCTGGTATCCATCTATCTGACCTAACCTCTATAATAACTCTGGTTTCCATATATCTGGTCTAACCTCTGTAATAACTCTGGTATCCATCTATCTGACCTAACCTCTATAATAACTCTGGTATCCATCTATCTGGTCTAACCTCTATAATAACTCTGGTATCCATCTATCTGACCCATGGTAACTCTGGTATCCATCTATCTGGTCTAACCTCTATAATAACTCTGGTATCCATCTATTTGACAAATGGTAACTCTGGTATCCATCTATCTGACCCATGGTAACTCTGGTATCCATCTATCCGGTCTAACCTCTATAATAACTATGGTATCCATCTATCTGGCCTAACCTCTATAATAACTCTGGTATCCATCTATCTGGCCTAACCTCTATAATAACTCTGGTATCCATCTATCTGGTCTAACCTCTGTAAAAACTCTGGTATCCATCTATCTGGTCTAACCTCTGTAATAACTCTGGTATCCATCTATCTGGTCTAACCTCTATAATAACTCTGGTGTCATCTATCTGGTCTAACCTTTGTAATAACTCTGGTATCCATCTATCTGGCCTAACCTCTACAATAACTCTGGTATCCATCTATCTGGTCTAACCTCTGTAATAACTCTGGTATCCATCTATCTGGTCTTACCTCTATAATAACGCTGGTATCCATCTATCTGGTCTAACCTCTGTAATAACTCTGGTATCCATCTATCTGGTCTAACCTCTGTAATAACTCTGGTATCCATCTATCTGGTCTAACCTCTATAATAACTCTGGTGTCATCTATCTGGTCTAACCTCTGTAATAACTCTTGTATCCATCTATCTGGTCTAACCTCTGTAATAACTCTGGTATCCATATATCTGGCCTAACCTCTATAATAACTCTGGTATTCATCTATCTGGTCTAACCTCTATAATAACTCTGGTGTCATCTATCTGGTCTAACCTCTGTAGTAACTCTGGTATCCATCTATCTAGTCTAACCTCTATAATGACTCTGGTATCCATCTGTCTGGTCTAACCTCTATAATAACTCTGGTATCCATCTATCTGGTCTAACCTCTATAATAACTGTGGTATCCATCTATCTGACCTAACCTCTTTAACAACTCTGGTATCCATCTATCTGACCCATGGTAACTCTGGTATCCATCTATCTTACCCATGGGAACTCTGGTATCCATCTATCTGGCCTAACCTCTATAATAACTGTGGTTTCCATCTCTCTGGCCTAAACTCTATAATAACTCTGATATCCATGTCTCTGGCCTAACCTCTATAATAACTCTGGTATCCATCTATCTGGCCTAACCTCTATAATAACTCTGGTATCCATCTATCTGGTCTAACCTCTATTAATAACTCTGGTATCCATCTATCTGACCCATGGTAACTCTGGTATCCATCTATCTGGCCTAACCTCTATAATAACTCTGGTATCCATCTCTCTGGCCTAACCTCTATAATAACTCTGATATCCATGTCTCTGGCCTAACCTCTATAATAACTCTGGTATCCATCTATCTGGCCTAACCTCTATAATAACTCTGGTATCCATCTATCTGGCCTAACCTCTATAATAACTCTGGTATCCATCTATCTGGCCTAACCTCTATAATAACTCTGGTATCCATCTCTCTGGCCTAACCTCTATAATAACTCTGATATCCATGTCTCTGGCCTAACCTCTATAATAACTCTGGTATCTATCTATCTGACCCATAATAACTCTGGTATCCATCTATCTGACCCATAATAACTCTGGTATCTATCTATCTGACCCATAATAACTATGGTATCCATCTCTCCGACCCATAACAACTCTGGTATCTATCTATCTGACCCATAACAACTCTGGTATCCATCTATCTGACCCATAATAACTCTGGTATCTATCTATCTGACCCATAATAACTCTGGTATCTATCTATCTGACCCATAATAACTATGGTATCCATCTCTCCGACCCATAACAACTCTGGTATCGAACTATCTAACCCATAACAACTCTGGTATCCATCTATCTGACCCATAACAACTCTGGTATCCATCTATCTGACCCATAACAACTCTGGTATCCATCTATCTGACCCATAACAACTCTGGTATCCATCTATATGACCCATAATAACTCTGGTATCCATCTATCTAACCCATAACAACTCTGGTATCCATCTAGCTGACCCATAACAACTCTGGTATCCATCTATCTGACCCATAACAACTCTGGTATCCATCTATCTGACCCATAATAACTCTGGTATCTATCTATCTGGCCCATAATAACTCTGGTATCCATCTATCTGACCCATAATAACTATGCTATCCATCTATCTGACCCATAACAACTCTGGTATCCATCTATCTGACCCATAATAACTCTGGTATCCATCTATCTGGTCTAACCTCTATAATAACTCTGGTATCCATCTATCTGGTCTAACCTCTATAATAACTCTGGTATCCATCTAACTGACCCATGGTAACTCTGGTATCCATCTATCTGACCCATGGTAACTCTGGTATCCATCTATCTGGTCTAACCTCTATAATAACTCTTGTATCCATCAATCTGACCCATGATAACTCTGGTATCCATCTATCCGGTCTAACCTCTATAATAACTATGGTATCCATCTATCCGGCCTAACCTCTATAATAACTCTGGTATCCATCTATCTGGTCTAACCTCTGTAATAACTCTGGTATACATCAATCTGACCCATGATAACTCTGGTATCCATCTATCTGACCCATGGTAACTCTGGTATCCATCTATCCGGTCTAACCTCTATAATAACTATGGTATCCATCTATCTGGCCTAACCTCTATAATAACTCTGGTATCCATCTATCTGGCCTAACCTCTATAATAACTCTGGTATCCATCTATCTGGTCTAACCTCTGTAATAACTCTGGTATCCATCTATCTGATCTAACCTCTGTAATAACTCTGGTATCCATCTATCTGGTCTAACCTCTATAATAACTCTGGTATCCATCTATCTGGTCTAACCTCTGTAATAACTCTGGTATCCATCTATCTGACCTAACCTCTATAATAACTCTGGTATCCATATATCTGGTCTAACCTCTGTAATAACTCTGGTATCCATCTATCTGGACTAACCTCTGTAATAACTCTGGTATCCATCTATCTGACCTAACCTCTATAATAACTCTGGTATCCATCTATCTGGTCTAACCTCTATAATAACTCTGGTATCCATCTATCTGACCCATGGTAACTCTGGTATCCATCTATCTGACCCATGGTAACTCTGGTATCCATCTATCTGGTCTAACCTCTATAATAACTCTGGTATCCATCTATCTGACAAATGGTAACTCTGGTATCCATCTATCTGACCCATGGTAACTCTGGTATCCATCTATCCGGTCTAACCTCTATAATAACTATGGTATCCATCTATCTGGCCTAACCTCTATAATAACTCTGGTATCCATCTATCTGACAAATGGTAACTCTGGTATCCATCTATCTGACCCATGGTAACTCTGGTATCCACCTATCCGGTCTAACCTCTATAATAACTATGGTATCCATCTATCTGGCCTAACCTCTATAATAACTCTGGTATCCATCTATCTGGACTAACCTCTATAATAACTCTGGTATCCATCTATCTGGCCAAACCTCTATAATAACTCTGGTATCCATCTATCTGGTCTAACCTCTGTAATAACTCTGGTATCCATCTATCTGGTCTAACCTCTGTAATAACTCTGGTATCCATCTATCTGGTCTAACCTCTGTAATAACTCTGGTATCCATCTATCTGGTCTAACCTCTATAATAACTCTGGTGTCATCTATCTGGTCTAACCTCTGTAATAACTCTGGTATCCATCTATCTGGTCTAACCTCTGTAATAACTCTGGTATCCATCTATCTGGTCTAACCTCTATAATAACTCTGGTATCCATCTATCTGGTCTAACCTCTATAATAACTCTACCTGGCCTAACCTCTATAATAACTCTGATATCCATGTCTCTGGCCTAACCTCTATAATAACTATGGTGTCCATCTATCTGGCCTAACCTCTATAGTAACTCTGGTATCCATCTATCTGGCCTAACCTCTATAACAACTCTGGTATCCATCTATCTGGTCTAACCTCTATAATAACTCTGGTGTCATCTATCTGGTCTAACCTCTGTAATAACTCTGGTATCCATCTATCTGGTCTAACCTCTGTAATAACTCTGGTATCCATCTATCTGGTCTAACCTCTATAATAACTCTGGTGTCATCTATCTGGTCTAACCTCTATAATAACTCTGGTGTCCATGTCTCTGGCCTAACCTCTGTAATAACTCTGGTATCCATCTATCTTACCTAACCTCTATAATAACTTTGGTATCCATCTATCTGGTCTAACCTCTATAATAACTTTGGTATCCATCTATCTGGTCTAACCTCTATAATAACTCTGGTATCCATCTATCTGGTCTAACCTCTGTAATAACTCTGGTATCCATCTATCTGGTCTAACCTCTGTAATAACTCTGGTATCCATCTATCTGGTCTAACCTCTGTAATAACTCTGGTATCCATCTATCTGGTCTAACCTCTATAATAACTCTGGTGTCATCTATCTGGTCTAACCTCTGTAATAACTCTGGTATCCATCTATCTGGTCTAACCTCTGTAATAACTCTGGTATCCATCTATCTGGTCTAACCTCTATAATAACTCTGGTGTCATCTATCTGGTCTAACCTCTGTAATAACTCTTTATCCATCTATCTGGTCTAACCTCTGTAATAACTCTGGTATCCATCTATCTGGTCTAACCTCTAAAATAATTATGGTATCCATCTATCTGGCCTAACCTCTATAATAACTCTGGTATCCATATATCTGGCCTAACCTCTATAATAACTCTGGTATCCATCTATCTTGTGTAACCTCTATAATAACTCTGGTGTCATCTATCTGGTCTAACCTCTGTAATAACTCTGGTATCCATCTATCTGGTCTTACCTCTATAATAACTCTGGTATCCATATATCTGGTCTAACCTCTATAATAACTCTGGTATCCATCTATCTAGTCTAACCTCTATAATGACTCTGGTATCCATCTATCTGGTCTAACCTCTATAATAACTCTGGTATCCATCTATCTGGTCTAACCTCTATAATAACTATAGTATCCATATATCTGACCCATGGTAACTCTGGTATCCATCTATCTGGCCTAACCTCTATAATAACTCTGGTATCCATCTATCTGACCTAACCTCTTTAACAACTCTGGTATCCATCTATCTGACCCATGGTAACTCTGGTATCCATCTATCTTACCCATGGTAACTCTGGAATCCATCTATCTGGCCTAACCTCTATAATAACTGTGGTATCCATCTCTCTGGCCTAACATCTATAATAACTCTGATATCCATGTCTCTGGCCTAACCTCTATAATAACTCTGGTATCCATCTATCTGTCCTAACCTCTATAATAACTCTGGTATCCATCTATCTGGTCTAACCTATATTAATAACTCTGGTATCCATCTATCTGACCCATGGTAACTCTGGTATCCATCTATCTGGCCTAACCTCTATAATAACTCTGGTATCCATCTCTCTGGCCTAACCTCTATAATAACTCTGATATCCATGTCTCTGGCCTAACCTCTATAATAACTCTGGTATCCATCTATCTGGCCTAACCTCTATAATAACTATGGTATCCATCTATCTGGCCTAACCTCTATAATAACTCTGGTATCCATCTATCTGACCCATGGTAACTATGGAATCCATCTATCTGACCTAACCTCTGTAAAAACTCTGGTATCCATCTATCTGACCCATGGTAACTCTGGTATCCATCTATCTGGCCTAACCTCTTTAACAACTCTGGTATCCATCTTTCTGACCCATGGTAACTTTGGTATCCATCTATCTTACCCATGGTAACTCTGGTATCCATCTATCTGGTCAAACCTCTGTAATAACTCTGGTATCCATCTATCTGGTCTAACCTCTGTAACAACTCTGGTATCCATCTATCTGACCCATGGTAACTCTGGTATCCATCTATCTGGTCTAACCTCTATAATAACTCTGGTATCCATCTATCTGGCCTAACCTCTATAATAACTCTGGTATCCATGTCTGTGGCCTAACCTCTATAATAACTCTGGTATCCATCTATCTGGTCTAACCTCTGTAACAACTCTGGTATCCATCTATCTGACCCATGGTAACTCTGGTATCCATCTATCTGGTCTAACCTCTATAATAACTCTGGTATCCATCTACCTGGCCTAACCTCTATAATAACTCTGATATCCATGTCTCTGGCCTAACCTCTATAATAACTATGGTGTCCATCTATCTGGCCTAACCTCTATAGTAACTCTGGTGTCATCTATCTGGTCTAACCTCTATAATAACTCTGGTGTCCATGTCTCTGGCCTAACCTCTGTAATAACTCTGGTATCCATCTATCTTACCTAACCTCTATAATAACTTTGGTATCCATCTATCTGGTCTAACCTCTATAATAACTTTGGTATCCATCTATCTTGTCTAACCTCTATAATAACTCTGGTATCCATCTATCTGGTCTAACCTCTATAATAACTCTGGTATCCATATATCTATCTGACCCATGGTAACTCTGGTATCCATCTATCTGGTCTAACCTCTATAATAACTCTGGTATCAAACTATCTGACCCATGGTAACTCTGGTATCCATCTATCTGGTGTAAGCTCTATAATAACTCTGGTATCCATCTATCTGACCCATGGTAACTCTGGTATCCATCTATCTGGTCTAACCTCTATAATAACTCTGGTATCCATCTATCTGGCCTAACCTCTATAATAACTATGGTATCTATCTATATGGTCTAACCTCTGTAATAACTCTTGTATCCATCTATCTGACCCATGGTAACTCTGGTATCCATCTATCTGACCCATGGTAACTCTGGTATCCATCTATCTGGTCTAACCTCTATAATAACTCTGGTATCCATCTATCTGGCCTAACCTCTACAATAACTCTGGTATCCATCTATCTGGTCTAACCTCTGTAACAACTCTGGTATCCATCTATCTGACCCATGCTAACTCTGGTATCCATTTATCTGGCCTAACCTCTATAATAACTCTGGTATCCATCTCTCTGGCCTAACCTCTATAATAACTATGATATCCATGTCTCTGGCCTAACTTCTATAATAACTCTGGTATCCATCTATCTGGCCTAACCTCTATAATAACTCTGGTATCCATCTATCTGGTCTAACCTCTATAACAACTCTGGTATCCATCTATCTGGTCTAACCTCTATAATAACTCTGGTGTCCATGTCTCTGGCCAAACCTCTATAATAACTCTGGTATCCATCTATCTGGCCTAATCTATATAATAACTCTGGTATACATGTCTCTGGCCTAACCTCTATAATAACTCTGGTATCCATCTATCTGGTGTAACCTATATAATAACTCTGGTATACATGTCTCTGGCCTAACCTCTATAATAACTCTGGTATCCATGTCTCTGGCCTAACCTCTATAATAACTCTGGTATCCATGTGTCTGGCCTAACCTCTATAATAACTCTGGTATCCATGTCTCTGGCCTAACCTCTATAATAACTCTGGTATCCATCTATCCGGTGTAACCTATATAATAACTCTGGTATACATGTCTCTGGTGTAACCTCTATAATAACTCTGGTATCCATCTATCTGACCTAACCTCTATAATAACTCTGGTATCCATCTATCTGGTCTAACCTCTATAATAACTCTGGTATCTATCTATCTGGCCTAACCTCTATAATAACTCTGGTATACATGTCTCTGGTCTAACCTCTATAATAACTCTGGTATCCATGTCTCTGGCCTAACCTCTATAATAACTCTAGTATCCATATATCTGGTGTAACCTCTATAATAACTTTGGTATCCATCTATCTGACCTAACCTCTATAATAACTCTGGTATCCATCTATCTGGTCTAACCTCTATAATAACTCTGGTATCCATCTATCTGGTCTAACCTCTATAATAACTCTGGTATCCATATATCTATCTGACCCATGGTAACTCTGGTATCCATCTATCTGGTATAACCTCTATAATATCTCTGGTATCCATCTATCTGGTCTAACCTCTATAATAACTCTGGTATCAAACTATCTGACCCATGGTAACTCTGGTATCCATCTATCTGGTGTAAGCTCTATAATAACTCTGGTATCCATCTATCTGACCCATGGTAACTCTGGTATCCATCTATCTGGTCTAACCTCTATAATAACTCTGGTATCCATCTATCTGGCCTAACCTCTATAATAACTATGGTATCTATCTATCTGGTCTAACCTCTGTAATAACTCTGGTATCCATCTATCTGACCCATGGTAACTCTGGTATCCATCTATCTGACCCATGGTAACTCTGGTATCCATCTATCTGGTCTAACCTCTATAATAACTCTGGTATCTATCTATCTGGCCTAACCTCTATAATGACTCTGGTATACATGTCTCTGGTCTAACCTCTATAATAACTCTGGTATCCATGTCTCTGACCTAACCTCTATAATAACTCTAGTATCCATATATCTGGTGTAACCTCTATAATAACTCTGGTATCCATCTATCTGACCTAACCTCTATAATAACTCTGGTATCCATCTATCTGGTCTAACCTCTATAATAACTCTGGTATCTATCTATCTGGCCTAACCTCTATAATAACTCTGGTATACATGTCTCTGGTCTAACCTCTATAATAACTCTGGTATCCATGTCTCTGGCCTAACCTCTATAATAACTCTAGTATCCATATATCTGGTGTAACCTCTATAATAACTTTGGTATCCATCTATCTGACCTAACCTCTATAATAACTCTGGTATCCATCTATCTGGTCTAACCTCTATAATAACTCTGGTATCCATCTATCTGGTCTAACCTCTATAATAACTCTGGTATCTATATATCTATCTGACCCATGGTAACTCTGGTATCCATCTATCTGGTCTAACCTCTATAATATCTCTGGTATCCATCTATCTGGTCTAACCTCTATAATAACTCTGGTATCAAACTATCTGACCCATGGTAACTCTGGTATCCATCTATCTGGTGTAAGCTCTATAATAACTCTGGTATCCATCTATCTGACCCATGGTAACTCTGGTATCCATCTATCTGGTCTAACCTCTATAATAACTCTGGTATCCATCTATCTGGCCTAACCTCTATAATAACTATGGTATCTATCTATCTGGTCTAACCTCTGTAATAACTCTGGTATCCATCTATCTGACCCATGGTAACTCTGGTATCCATCTATCTGACCCATGGTAACTCTGGTATCCATCTATCTGGTCTAACCTCTATAATAACTCTGGTATCTATCTATCTGGCCTAACCTCTATAATAACTCTGGTATACATGTCTCTGGTCTAACCTCTATAATAACTCTGGTATCCATGTCTCTGACCTAACCTCTATAATAACTCTAGTATCCATATATCTGGTGTAACCTCTATAATAACTCTGGTATCCATCTATCTGACCTAACCTCTATAATAACTCTGGTATCCATCTATCTGGTCTAACCTCTATAATAACTCTGGTATCTATCTATCTGGCCTAACCTCTATAATAACTCTGGTATACATGTCTCTGGTCTAACCTCTATAATAACTCTGGTATCCATGTCTCTGGCCTAACCTCTATAATAACTCTAGTATCCATATATCTGGTGTAACCTCTATAATAACTCTGGTATCCATCTATCTGGTCTAACCTCTATAATAACGCTGGTATCCATCTATCTGGTCTAACCTCTATAATAACGCTGGTATCCATCTCTCTGACTCCACTTAGTCTGAGAGAGAACACCCAGCACAATGGGATATAATTAACCCCCCCCCCCCAGCCACTCACACACATGCACACGCGCAGACACACGCACAATCCGATTCCCCTTACTGAATCATAAACTTCATATTTATAGCTTGTCTCCTTACTCAACAGAGAGAGCGAGAGAGAGTGAGAGAGAGAGAGAGAGAGAGAGAGAGAGAGAGAGAGAGAGAGAGAGAGAGAGAGAGAGAGAGAGAGAGAGAGGGGGGGGAGAGAGAGAGAGGGGGGGAGAGAGAGAGAGAGCGAGAGACAAAGTGAAATAATGTGAATTACTCTGATGCTCTAATGGAGGAAGGAGCCTCGTTTACAATACTTAATCTGAGATGAGAGGAAGAGGAGAGCAATGGAGGAAGAGAAACCAAGGGAAGCCTTTATTTAACTTTGCTTTAGATGTAGTAAGACAGTTGTTGCCCCAGGTAATACAGCTAAGCTACTTCTCTGCTCCAGCCTGCAGGAAAACTGCTGAGAAAGGAGTTTCTCTGGAAAGGAAGTCGTTAATTATCATAGATAACATCTTGTATTTTATAGTCATCATCACATACAGAGGCCTATACAGGCTCTCCAGAATAAGATATCTTATATTGTAAAATCTTATAATAGTATATTTTATAGTAATATTTACATACTGTACAGGGGACTAAACAAGCTCTCCAGATAGGTTTAACACAGTCTGAGAAGATGGAACTAACGGCACAACAGTAAAGCTAGGTATACTGCAGAGACCTGCAGGAAGAGGAAAGACCACTGAGGAGACTGAACCTCCATCGCACTAACCCTAAGGTAAGTACCCTAACCACAACCCCAAGGTAAATACCCTAACAACAACCCTAAGGTAAGTACCCTAACCACAACCCCAAGGTAAGTACCCTAACCACAACCCCAAGGTAAGCACCCTAACCACAACCCCAAGGTAAGTACCCTAACCACAACCCCAAGGTAAGTACCCTAACCACAACCCCAAGGTAAGTACCCTAACCACAACCCCAAGGTAAATACCCTAACAACAACCCCAAGGTAAGTACCCTAACCACAGCCCCAAGGTATGCACCCTAACCACAACTACTGAGAAGCCCCTCACTGGGTCCCAAATGATAACCTATTCATATGTAGTGCACTACTGTTGAACAGGGCCCATAACCAACTCAGTGGCTTTGTGGTTAGTGTCCACTCTGAGATTGGTAGGTCCGACTCGCAAAAGCCAAGGCTACCTACTCTTACTTTATATGGATTAGGACGCCATTTTGGATCCAGACCAGCCTGGTGACATGTTATCAAAAGAAGATCAGGTCAGTCACTGCAGGTCAAGTCTGGCTCTGCTGCTGTCAGTCTGACTCTGAAACAGCTCAAGCTGCTTTCTACACTAATCCCCTCTGACTGTGTGTGTGTGTGTGTGTGTGTGTGTGTGTGTGTGTGTGTGTGTGTGTGTGTGTGTGCGTGTGCGTGTGCGTGTGCGTGTGCGTGTGCGTGTGCGTGTGCGTGTGCGTGTGCGTGTGCGTGTGTGTGTGTGTGTGTGCATACATATATGCGTGTTGAGTTGAAGTGAGCTTATTCCTTCAAGGTAGATGTGTGGCATTAGCTTCATTAATAATGTAGTGTAGCGTGGCTGTGAAAAACATATGGCTGAACTTCCAGGGCACTTGGCATCCACACCTCTCTCAGAGAAATCTATCAAGATATTCATTTGGTGCAACACAAGAGAAATCAATGCTGCAAAGATACAGCTCTTAATAGCGGTCCATTAACCTACCTCAGAGGGGCTGTAGACAGAGCTGCTATGACGCTATGGAGGAATACAGAAGACTGTTATACAGTGGATGTGTCTCAAATGGCACCCTGTTCCCGATAAAGTGCACTACTTTAGACCAGAGCAACATAGGGCTGCCAAATAGTGCTCTGGCCAGTAGTGCACCACTATCTGTAAAATAGGGTGTAAGGTGAGATTTACTCTCAGAAAGGGCTGCTACGGAGGAGCAGAGGGCTGCTATGGAGGAGCAGAGAGGGCTGCTATGGAGGAGCAGAGAGGGCTGCTATGGAGGAGCAGAGAGGGCAGCTATGGAGGAGCAGAGAAGGCTGCTATGGAGGAGCAGAGAGGGTTGCTATGGAGGAGCAGAGAGGGCTGTTATGGAGGAGCAGAGAGGGCTGTTATGGAGGAGCAGAGAGGGCTGTTATGGAGGAGCAAAAATCTGAAATCAGAAGCAGAGGCAGTTTTCAGAGGAATTAGAAGTGTGTCCCCAATGGCACCCTATTCCCTATTTAGTGCACTACTTGGGCCCTGGTCAAATCTTTATAGGGACTATGGTGCCATTTGGGACACTGCCAGAGAGTAGACAGAGGAGACCATTTTCACCAGGCTACAATGTGGGATGAACAGAGTCATGCTCCATTTTCTGCCAGCCCTGACAACTGCACTTTTAAATGACACCCGATACCCCAGCACTGCTAGGCTCTGCTAGGGACACACTGGAGAGAGAGAGGAGGAGGGGAGGAGGGGAGGGAAGGAGGGGGGAGAGACAGACGCCAGCTTTGCACATCTCAATCCCACAACAGTAGCTCAGTAACAGTGGTAGCAATGGTAGCTCCAGTAGTATCTATACTCACTCTCACAGTGTTAGCAGAGTTCAACTAAGGAGCCAGCACAGGCCAGGGTGAGAGTTAGGCCATATTGTTGAGATAATACCCTCTACTCTGCATTGTCACAAATAAACAGGTGCTTTACATGTGTCTGTTTAGGCTTAGGGTCAGAGACAGGGCTACATAACACAAATACACAGGTACACTGCTCTATCAGGCATCTATCAGGGTTTTATCAGGGCTTTATCAGAGCTCTATCAGGGTTATATCTTAATCAGGGCTCTATCAGGGTACTATCAGGGTTGTATCAGGGTTCTATCAGGGCTCTATCGGGGCTGAATCAGGGTTCTATCAGGGCTCTATCAGGGCTCTATTAGGGTTATATCAGGGCTCTATCAGGGCTGTATCAGGGTTCTATCAGGGCTCTATCAGGGTTCTATCAGGGCTCTATCCGGGTGCTATCATGGTTATATCTTAATCAGGGTTCTATCAGGGCTGTATCAGGGTTCTATCAGGGTTCTATCAGGGCTGTATCAGAGTTCTATCAGGGCCCTAGCAGGACTCTATTAGGGCTCTATCAGGGCTTCCAGCCAGGACAGAGTATAGGAATATACCGAATGTACCAACAGTTTTACTGTCTATTCCTATTGGTTAGTATGTTGTGTCTTAATGCCATTATGGTGGTTTGAGCTGATAGAAAAATAGGTCCGTGCTTCAGCATTATGGTTTGGGAAATAAAATGCTGACTGTTGAGTTCACTGTTATCTGCTTTAATAAACACCTGATAGCCCATATATCTATGGGCTTGGCTATAGAAGTGGAGCAGTAGAGCAGTGGAGTCTAGCTGAAGCATGTTCTAGCTGGTCAAAGCCTCATGTTCTAGCTGTGGAAAACATTCATATATATTAACCCCTTGACGGATGACTGGGGCCGGAGAGAGAGGGAGGGAGAGAAGAGAGGGTGGGGGGACGAAGGAACAAGAGAACAAGAGAAGGAAGGTGAGAATGAGAGAGAGCAGGAGAGGCAGATTTCCCTGTTGGTGTGTGTTAATTAGTACAGGGCAGATAAAGGCTGAGCCTGCTGCAGCTTGTCAGTGTGTGACCTGTTGAGACGAGATGGGATGGGATTACATCTCCAGCTGCTCTCTCTCTAAACTCCACACACACACACTTCCTGTCCCACCACACCCCACCCCTCGTTACAGCCTTTATAAAGGCATGGCGTTATACGTCATTAAAGGATAGGCTAATAAAACTTAAGGATAGGCTAGGATCCCAGCTCAGTGTGTCAGTCCTATTACTAATAATGACGTGGAACTAGGACTGTCTGTGGAAACGTATAGGAATAAAATGAGGAATACTTCCGGAACAGATCCTTCAGGAAACAACATGATCTATGAGCAATTGTTTTGCAATAGGGGAATGATCTGTAAGGGCTTGAGACAAGTGAAAGTTAAGAACACATCATAGAAATGGTAGAAAACAGTACCATGCCTCCAGTATGAGGGATGGGGTGAGAGAGGACAGAGTGGTAAACCAACACTCATCCTACATGTTGTCTAATTAAACGTATTGAGTTACACTTAAACTGTATGTGTGTAATACTTTGGCATACTGGCCCCTCTTGTGAAGCCCAGCACTTGCTATTGTCATGCAGGGCAACCGGGTCCGACCCTTTTAAGACACACACACACACACACACACACACACACACACACACACACACACACACACACACACACACACACACACCTCCAGCTGGGTTGACACCTGGTCAGTCATAGACATTCCTAAAGACAGGAACCTTAATCCTCAGATTAGCCCAGTGTCCAGTCTGTCTGTCAGTCAGCCTGAGAATACTGGGGGAGGCTGTACCAATACCATATCCAGGCAACACTGGGACTACTACTCACTACTACTCACTATGGAGCAGTCACAGGCCTCTTTAGACTCACCTAGCAACACGCTATATACCTACAGTACTATGGAACAGTCACAGGCCTCTTTAGACTCACCTAGCAACACGCTATATACCTACAGTACTATGGAACAGTCACAGGCCTCTTTAGACTCACCTAGCAACACGCTATATACCTACAGTACTATGGAGCAGTCACAGGCCTCTTTAGACTCACCAAGCAACACGCTATATACCTACAGTACTATGGAACAGTCACAGGCCTCTTTAGACTCACCTAGCAACACGATATATACCTACAGTACTATGGAACAGTCACAGGCCTCTTTAGACTCACCTAGCAACACGCTATATACCTACAGTACTATGGAACAGTCACAGGCCTCTTTAGACTCACCTAGCAACACGATATATACCTACAGTACTATGGAACAGTCACAGGCCTCTTTTGACTCACCTAGCAACACGCTATATACCTACAGTACTATGGAACAGTCACAGGCCTCTTTAGACTCACCTAGCAACACGCTATATACCTACAGTACTATGGAACAGTCACAGGCCTCTTTAGACTCACCTAGCAACACGCTATATACCTACAGTACTATGGAGCAGTCACAGGCCTCTTTAGACTCACCTAGCAACACGCTATATACCTACAGTACTATGGAACAGTCACAGGCCTCTTTAGACTCACCTAGCAACACGCTATATACCTACAGTACTATGGAGCAGTCACAGGCCTCTTTAGACTCACCTAGCAACACGCTATATACCTACAGTACTATGGAACAGTCACAGGCCTCTTTAGACTCACCTAGCAACACGCTATATACCTACAGTACTATGGAACAGTCACAGGCCTCTTTAGACTCACCTAGCAACACGCTATATACCTACAGTACTATGGAACAGTCACAGGCCTCTTTAGACTCACCTAGCAACACGATATATACCTACAGTACTATGGAACAGTCACAGGCCTCTTTAGACTCACCTAGCAACACGCTATATACCTACAGTACTATGGAACAGTCACAGGCCTCTTTAGACTCACCTAGCAACACGCTATATACCTACAGTACTATGGAACAGTCACAGGCCTCTTTAGACTCACCTAGCAACACGCTATATACCTACAGTACTATGGAACAGTCACAGGCCTCTTTAGACTCACCTAGCAACACGCTATATACCTACAGTACTATGGAACAGTCACAGGCCTCTTTAGACTCACCTAGCAACACGCTATATACCTACAGTACTATGGAACAGTCACAGGCCTCTTTAGACTCACCTAGCAACACGCTATATAACTACAGTACTATGGAACAGTCACAGGCCTCTTTAGACTCACCTAGCAACACGCTATATACCTACAGTACTATGGAACAGTCACAGGCCTCTTTTGACTCACCTAGCAACACGCTATATACCTACAGTACTATGGAACAGTCACAGGCCTCTTTAGACTCACCTAGCAACACGATATATACCTACAGTACTATGGAACAGTCACAGGCCTCTTTTGACTCACCTAGCAACACGCTATATACCTACAGTACTATGGAACAGTCACAGGCCTCTTTAGACTCACCTAGCAACACGCTATATACCTACAGTACTATGGAACAGTCACAGGCCTCTTTAGACTCACCTAGCAACACGCTATATACCTACAGTACTATGGAACAGTCACAGGCCTCTTTAGACTCACCTAGCAACACGCTATATAACTACAGTACTATGGAACAGTCACAGGCCTCTTTAGACTCACCTAGCAACACGCTATATACCTACAGTACTATGGAGCAGTCACAGGCCTCTTTAGACTCACCAAGCAACACGCTATATACCTACAGTACTATGGAACAGTCACAGGCCTCTTTAGACTCACCTAGCAACACGATATATACCTACAGTACTATGGAACAGTCACAGGCCTCTTTAGACTCACCTAGCAACACGCTATATACCTACAGTACTATGGAACAGTCACAGGCCTCTTTAGACTCACCTAGCAACACGATATATACCTACAGTACTATGGAACAGTCACAGGCCTCTTTTGACTCACCTAGCAACACGCTATATACCTACAGTACTATGGAACAGTCACAGGCCTCTTTAGACTCACCTAGCAACACGCTATATACCTACAGTACTATGGAACAGTCACAGGCCTCTTTAGACTCACCTAGCAACACGCTATATACCTACAGTACTATGGAGCAGTCACAGGCCTCTTTAGACTCACCTAGCAACACGCTATATACCTACAGTACTATGGAACAGTCACAGGCCTCTTTAGACTCACCTAGCAACACGCTATATACCTACAGTACTATGGAGCAGTCACAGGCCTCTTTAGACTCACCTAGCAACACGCTATATACCTACAGTACTATGGAACAGTCACAGGCCTCTTTAGACTCACCTAGCAACACGCTATATACCTACAGTACTATGGAACAGTCACAGGCCTCTTTAGACTCACCTAGCAACACGCTATATACCTACAGTACTATGGAACAGTCACAGGCCTCTTTAGACTCACCTAGCAACACGATATATACCTACAGTACTATGGAACAGTCACAGGCCTCTTTAGACTCACCTAGCAACACGCTATATACCTACAGTACTATGGAACAGTCACAGGCCTCTTTAGACTCACCTAGCAACACGCTATATACCTACAGTACTATGGAACAGTCACAGGCCTCTTTAGACTCACCTAGCAACACGCTATATACCTACAGTACTATGGAACAGTCACAGGCCTCTTTAGACTCACCTAGCAACACGCTATATACCTACAGTACTATGGAACAGTCACAGGCCTCTTTAGACTCACCTAGCAACACGCTATATACCTACAGTACTATGGAACAGTCACAGGCCTCTTTAGACTCACCTAGCAACACGCTATATAACTACAGTACTATGGAACAGTCACAGGCCTCTTTAGACTCACCTAGCAACACGCTATATACCTACAGTACTATGGAACAGTCACAGGCCTCTTTTGACTCACCTAGCAACACGCTATATACCTACAGTACTATGGAACAGTCACAGGCCTCTTTAGACTCACCTAGCAACACGATATATACCTACAGTACTATGGAACAGTCACAGGCCTCTTTTGACTCACCTAGCAACACGCTATATACCTACAGTACTATGGAACAGTCACAGGCCTCTTTAGACTCACCTAGCAACACGATATATACCTACAGTACTATGGAACAGTCACAGGCCTCTTTAGACTCACCTAGCAACACGATATATACCTACAGTACTATGGAACAGTCACAGGCCTCTTTAGACTCACCTAGCAACACGATATATACCTACAGTACTATGGAACAGTCACAGGCCTCTTTAGACTCACCTAGCAACACGCTATATACCTACAGTACTATGGAACAGTCACAGGCCTCTTTAGACTCACCTAGCAACACGATATATACCTACAGTACTATGGAACAGTCACAGGCCTCTTTAGACTCACCTAGCAACACGATATATACCTACAGTACTATGGAACAGTCACAGGCCTCTTTAGACTCACCTAGCAACACGCTATATACCTACAGTACTATGGAACAGTCACAGGCCTCTTTAGACTCACCTAGCAACACGCTATATACCTACAGTACTATGGAACAGTCACAGGCCTCTTTAGACTCACCTAGCAACACGCTATATACCTACAGTACTATGGAACAGTCACAGGCCTCTTTAGACTCACCTAGCAACACGATATATACCTACAGTACTATGGAACAGTCACAGGCCTCTTTAGACTCACCTAGCAACACGATATATACCTACAGTACTATGGAACAGTCACAGGCCTCTTTAGACTCACCTAGCAACACGCTATATACCTACAGTACTATGGAACAGTCACAGGCCTCTTTAGACTCACCTAGCAACACGCTATATACCTACAGTACTATGGAACAGTCACAGGCCTCTTTAGACTCACCTAGCAACACGATATATACCTACAGTACTATGGAACAGTCACAGGCCTCTTTAGACTCACCTAGCAACACGCTATATACCTACAGTACTATGGAACAGTCACAGGCCTCTTTAGACTCACCTAGCAACACGCTATATACCTACAGTACTATGGAACAGTCACAGGCCTCTTTAGACTCACCTAGCAACACGCTATATACCTACAGTACTATGGAACAGTCACAGGCCTCTTTAGACTCACCTAGCAACACGCTATATAACTACAGTACTATGGAACAGTCACAGGCCTCTTTAGACTCACCTAGCAACACGCTATATACCTACAGTACTATGGAACAGTCACAGGCCTCTTTTGACTCACCTAGCAACACGCTATATACCTACAGTACTATGGAACAGTCACAGGCCTCTTTAGACTCACCTAGCAACACGATATATACCTACAGTACTATGGAACAGTCACAGGCCTCTTTTGACTCACCTAGCAACACGCTATATACCTACAGTACTATGGAACAGTCACAGGCCTCTTTAGACTCACCTAGCAACACGATATATACCTACAGTACTATGGAACAGTCACAGGCCTCTTTAGACTCACCTAGCAACACGATATATACCTACAGTACTATGGAACAGTCACAGGCCTCTTTAGACTCACCTAGCAACACGATATATACCTACAGTACTATGGAACAGTCACAGGCCTCTTTAGACTCACCTAGCAACACGCTATATACCTACAGTACTATGGAACAGTCACAGGCCTCTTTAGACTCACCTAGCAACACGATATATACCTACAGTACTATGGAACAGTCACAGGCCTCTTTAGACTCACCTAGCAACACGATATATACCTACAGTACTATGGAACAGTCACAGGCCTCTTTAGACTCACCTAGCAACACGCTATATACCTACAGTACTATGGAACAGTCACAGGCCTCTTTAGACTCACCTAGCAACACGCTATATACCTACAGTACTATGGAACAGTCACAGGCCTCTTTAGACTCACCTAGCAACACGCTATATACCTACAGTACTATGGAACAGTCACAGGCCTCTTTAGACTCACCTAGCAACACGATATATACCTACAGTACTATGGAACAGTCACAGGCCTCTTTAGACTCACCTAGCAACACGATATATACCTACAGTACTATGGAACAGTCACAGGCCTCTTTAGACTCACCTAGCAACACGCTATATACCTACAGTACTATGGAACAGTCACAGGCCTCTTTAGACTCACCTAGCAACACGCTATATACCTACAGTACTATGGAACAGTCACAGGCCTCTTTAGACTCACCTAGCAACACGATATATACCTACAGTACTATGGAACAGTCACAGGCCTCTTTAGACTCACCTAGCAACACGCTATATACCTACAGTACTATGGAACAGTCACAGGCCTCTTTAGACTCACCTAGCAACACGCTATATACCTACAGTACTATGGAACAGTCACAGGCCTCTTTAGACTCACCTAGCAACACGCTATATACCTACAGTACTATGGAGCAGTCACAGGCCTCTTTAGACTCACCTAGCAACACGCTATATACCTACAGTACTATGGAACAGTCACAGGCCTCTTTAGACTCACCTAGCAACACGCTATATACCTACAGTACTATGGAACAGTCACAGGCCTCTTTAGACTCACCTAGCAACACGATATATACCTACAGTACTATGGAACAGTCACAGGCCTCTTTAGACTCACCTAGCAACACGCTATATACCTACAGTACTATGGAACAGTCACAGGCCTCTTTAGACTCACCCAGCAACACGCTATATACCTACAGTACTATGGAACAGTCACAGGCCTCTTTAGACTCACCTAGCAACACGCTATATACCTAAAGTACATTTCTTCTAATTTCCTCATCCTTGCACGAAGGACCCAGAAGCCTAGAAGGGAACATAGAATCCTATAGCATATGAAGCTAACATCCTCTGTGATGGGCAGAAATGTATGTACTAGACACTAGGGGAGTGGAATTGCAGAACAGGGGTATAAACAGTCGATCTACCGTTGTTGTTAAAGGATACCAGTTAAATGTGGATTCTTTGGGAGAACATTCCCATGCTTTCAGGGTCCCCATATAAAATAATAGATACCAAATACCGTCATCTCTTCTACAAATCCTCACAGCTTCAGACAGGCAGAGAGAGATACTATTTACAGCTCTGGTATGGTTCTGCTGAGAGCTGGTGTTTTCCTGTTGGTCTGTAGTAGAGGCTGTGCCAGTGAAAGTCCTGGGATAAACAGCTTTTCTCTTAAACCCTTGATAACCCTACAATTCACAGGGCTGGCAGGTTATACAGGAAGGTTAGGCTGTGGGACTGGAGCTGGGGCTGAGGTATGGGGCTAGGCTGGGGCTGAGGCGTGGGGCTAGGCTGGGGCTGAGGCATGGGGCTAGGCTGGGGCTGAGGCATGGGGCTAGGCTGGGGCTGAGGTATGGGGCTAGGCTGGGGCTGAGGTATGGGGCTAGGCTGGGGCTGAGGTATGAGGCTAGACTGGGGCTGAGGTATGGGGCTAGACTGGGGCTGAGGCATGGGGCTAGGCTGGGGCTGAGGCATGGGGCTAGGCTGGGGCTGAGGCATGGGGCTAGGCTGGGGCTGAGGTATGGGGCTAGACTGGGGCTGAGGTATGGGGCTAGGCTGGGGCTGAGGTATGGGGCTGGGGCTGGGGCTGAGGCATGGGGCTAGACTGGGGCTGAGACATGGGGCTAGGCTGGGGCTGAGGTATGGGCTAGGCTGGGGCTAAGGTATGAGGCTGGGGCTGAGGCATGGGGCTGGGGCATGGGTTAGACTGGGGCTGAGGTATGGGGCTATGCTGGGGCTGAGGCATGGGGCTAGTCTGGGGCTGAGGCATGGGGCTAGGCTGGGGCTGAGGCATGGGGCTAGGCTGGGGCTGGGGCTGAGGTGTGTGGCTAGGCTGGGGCTGATGTATGAGGCTGGGGCTGAGGTATGAGGCTAGGGCAGAGATATGTGGCTAGGCTGAGGTATGAGACTGGGGTAGATATATGGGGCTAGGCTGGGGCTGAGGTATGGGGCTAGGCTGGGGCTGAGGTATGAGGCTGTGGTATATGGCTAGACTGGGGCTGAGGTGTGTGGCTAGGCTGGGGCTGAGGTATGAGGCTGGGCTGGGGCTGAGGTATGGGGCTGGGGCTGAGGTATGAGGCTAGGCTGGGGCTGAGGTATGAGGCTAGACTGGGGCTGGGGCTGAGGTATGTGGCTAGACTGGGGCTGAGGTATGAGGCTAGGCTGGGGATGATGTATGGGGCTGGGGCTGAGGTATGAGGCTAGACTGGGGCTGAGGTATGAGGCTAGGCTGGGGCTGAGGTATGAGGCTAGGCTGGGTCTGAGGTTTGAGGCTGGGGCTGAGGTATGTGGCTAGACTGGGGCTGAGGTGTGTGGCTAGGCTGGGGCTGAGGTATGAGGCTGGGGCTGAGGTATGAGGCTAGACTGGGGCTGAGGTCTGAGGCTGGGGCTGAGGTATGTGGTTAGACTGGGGCTGAGGTGTGTGGCTAGACTTGGGCTGAGGTATGAGGTTAGGCCTGGGCTGAGGTATGAGGCTAGGCTGGGGCTGAGGCTAAGCTGGGGCTGAGGTATGAGGCTAGGCTGGGGCTGAGGTATGAGGCTGAGGTATGAGGCTGGGACTGAGGTATGAGGCTATGCTGGGGCTAGGCTGGGGCTTAGGTATGGCTGACATATCCAACAGGGGATAAAGCTGGAGGTGGACTTAGAGAGGCCCAGGGACTAAGAGCTTTCTCCATTTCAGGGCTTGTGAATGCCACCCCACAACTGTCTGGGCATGCATATCTGTGGGTGTGGGGAGTGGTGGGGGGGGGGGGGGGGTCTGTGTCCGGTTGGTCAGTCTGAGAATGTAGAACCATTACCACCCGAAGTGCCACTGACGCTCCTCCACACAACTGCTGTCCAGTCAGCACATCTCCACAACACCTGTCTGAATACCCCCCGTGTGCATGTGTGAGTCTCTCTCTCTTTCCCCATGGCCCCACACACAGACACAGGAATAGATAACCCCCAAGGAGTGTGTGAGCAGAACGAACACATGCACACACACTCACACACATACGTACATCTTGCGGAAGCTCAGAAAATAGAAACAATAGAAACAACCAACCAAATACCAAATAATAAAGCCATTGAACCTCAAGAGCAGTATATTGAACACTTCTCCATGCATCTATAACCTCTATAACACTTCCCCATGCATCTATAACCTCTATAACACTTCTCCATGCATCTATAACCTCTATAACACTTCTCCATGCATCTATAACCTCTATAACACTTCTCCATGCATCTATAACCTCTATAACACTTCCCCATGCATCTATAACCTCTATAACACTGCCTCATGCATCTATAACCTCTATAACAATTATCCATGCATCTATAACCTCTATAACACTTCTCCATGCATCTATAACCTCTATAACACTTCTCCATGCATCTATAACCTCTATAACAGTTCCCCATGCATCTATAACCTCTATAACACTTCTCCATGCATCTATAACCTCTATAACACTTCTCCATGCATCTATAACCTCTATAACACTGCCTCATGCATCTATAACCTCTATAACACTTCCCCATGCATCTATAACCTCTATAACACTGCCTCATGCATCTATAACCTCTATAACAATTATCCATGCATCTATAACCTCTATAACACTTCTCCATGCATCTATAACCTCTATAACACTTATCCATACATCTATAACCTCTATAACACTTCTCCATGCATCTATAACCTCTAAAACACTTCTCTATGCATCTAGAAGCTATAGAACACTTCTCCATGCATCTATAACCTCTAAAACACTTCTCCATGCATCTAGAATCTCTAGAACACACACACACACTGCCCTTCACTTCGTTAGTCCATCGATCCCGTTAAAGGTTCTTGTTAAGTCTATCATCATAACTCTTGTTATGATGGTTCTAAACCAAACAAGCCACCACTCAGGTCAGAGGAGGCCTTGGTCACACCTTTCTATCAAACTTAGGCAGTCCAATTCTGATATTTTGTCCAATTATTGGCAAAAGATCTGATCTGATTGGTCAAAATACCAATTAGTGGCAAAATATCAGAATTTGTCTACCTGTGTTGAGGGCCCTGCTCTGACCTGAGTGGTGGGTTGTTTGGTTAAGAACCGTCATTACAGGAGTTATGATGATAGACTTAACAAGAACCTTTAATGGGATCGATGGCCTAACGAAGTGAAGGGCAGTGTGTGTGTGTCGGTGTTAATGTGTGTGTGTGTGTGTGGGAGGAAACACTCATTATCATTTGCTATAGTAATGAACCTCTCCTCCTTCATAATGATAATAATGAACCAACAGCCACACAGCCAGAAGGCCTTGCAGGTTAGAATAGAGACCTTGAGAGGAGTAAACAACATTATCTAACAGTGTCAAGGTCACAAAACAGGGGATATTATGAGATGTGTTTGGAGTTGTTTATCCTAGTCTAAGACAGAGGCCTCATTTGAAAACATTTCAACATTCAAAGCATCAACCTCCATGAACACTAAACAGTAGAAACACCCCCTGTGAGGGCTAATGTTGGGCAGCAGACGACAACATTATGATAGGAGCTGGAGGAATCAATACATTATGAGCTCAGAATGTCATCAGCTTTCTTTCCTCTTTCCGCACGCGCGTGCGTGCGTGCGTGCGTGCGTGTACTGTCACGAGTCAGCCAGTCGCTGGTCTATGAATATGATTATGCATCCCATTCTGGGCAGAACAACTATAATAACCACAATCATCAGCTTTCACAGATTACATTCTACCTTTACAGGCCGTTCCACTGTTGTCACATTGTGACAGTCATCTGGTTCATCACATTACAGCAGACTGGGTCATTTCCTGGTAATTTATGGAATATACTATATAAACCCAAATATAACTAAACAGGTTAGTTATGGAATATACTATATAAACCCAAATATAACTAAACAGGTTAGTTATGGAATATACTATATAAACCCAAATATAACTATTAGCCAATTTTGACTTTGCAGCTTGCCTATCTAAGGGGAAATGGCTCAGTTCTGCCTCCAGAACAAGACTCATGACAATAAAGGTCAACCTTTATGCCCCTTTCAAATCCGAGTGTGGAATGTCCTTCTTCACTCGGCTACAACATATGCACTAAAACATTTGAACTTACTCTACTGATTTCCTGCTTATTCAGCTGGATATACGAGACAAAACATCCACTGTAAAGTGTTTTTAACGTAACTTGAAAACGCGTGTCTCTGTGTGTGGCTATCACGATTTGTTTGTTAATCACCTGACCCACTGGGCACAGATGTCAATTCAATGTTTATTCCAGGTTGGTTCAACGTCATTTCAATGAAGTGAAGTGGAACCAACGTTGATTCATCCAGTGTGCCCAGTGGGAAGGCACTCGCACAAGACAGAAGTACATGCGTGTGATGCAAACTAACAGAATTTTGCATTTCGTTGCACCTTTAATTAATCCCTGCTGTAAACGAATCCCTTTGTTGTATATATGTATTTAAAGTCAGGCAGGTGTTTGGCGTGTGTGCCCGGTGACCTCAACGGCAGTACCAGTGTTTTGAGAAGTCGGTTTTATTGTAAAGTTTTTCTCACATTTCCACCTGAATAAGGACCAACTGCACAGACAACCGGTCAAGTAAGTTCAAATGTAATTTTATTCAACATTCTGGCTTGTAAGGAGACCTTCCTGGTTTTTGCAGTGCTTTAATTCAGACTGTGTTAGCAGAAAGCTGCTAATTCATTAGGCAAGCAGGACTCTACCAGACAAAGTACTGCTTTCTTTAACAAAATCATGGTTGTGATGATGATAGCAATACTTAGGCAGAATAGATTGAAATGTCAAACGCTTAACAGAAATAAACAGGTTCTGATGTCAAACTCAAACCTTTCAAATCAATCCAAACTGGATCTGGCCCAGGATCAGGGTACAGGCACTGTAACACCACAGACAACCTACCCACACAGACACTCACAAATGCTGACAGAAAAAAAGCAAAGCCAAGTTGAAATACCTTTAAAGCCTGTTGAACTTTCCCTTTGCTCTCTAAACTCTAACCCACGTAGTGACATTATCACATCCTGCCTGTTTCCAACCACCACGACCAGTAGGGAAACTCCACAACATACTGTAGGTAGCATTTCATTTAACCTCAGCTCACAGGGTGTGTAGTAGTTGTGTAGACAAATAAGGTGAAGGAAATTATGACTTTGGTACAAAATGACTGGTTGAGCATGAGGGTGGAGGGATAGGGGGTCTCAGGAGCACTAAACACTGGGGTGTGTCCCAAATGTGCATGGGCCCTGGTCAAAAGAGCATGGGCCCTGGTCAAACGCAGTGCACTATAAACGGTGCCATTTGGGACACACCCTGAATGACAAATGGTGACCAGGCAGGCAGAGTGCCAGATATGGCCTCTAAATCAGCCAGAGATCAGGAGAGTGACATCCAGCCTCCCATAGAGAACCATCTGATAGACCACTCATGGTGATATAAAATACACAATAAGGTAAAAATACTATTTATTTGGGGGGTAAAAATGTGGTTCTTTAGCTCAGTTAGTTGGTGCTGTTATTGTTTTGGATAAAAGCATCTGCTTGGTAAATGTCCATATTTCCCATGTCATATCTCAACTGCCAAACCTATACCTTCCATCTGCTATTCTGTCAACTTTGTTCCTCTCACATTTTTGGGATATCATTTGAGTGTTCTGGAACATTTAATGTGCCCCTCCCTACCTGTGTTGTCGGGTAAGATACAGCTGGTTCAGACAGTGACTCAGGAGTCAGACAGAGACCACAGCTCAGACAGGTACACAGCCTCTACCTGTGTTGTCGGGTAAGATACAGCTGGTTCAGACCGTGACTCAGGAGTCAGACAGAGACCACAGCTCAGACAGGTACACAGCCTCTACCTGTGTTGTCGGGTAAGATACAGCTGGTTCAGACCGTGATTCAGGAGTCAGACAGAGACCACAGCTCAGACAGGTACACAGCCTCTACCTGTGTTGTCGGGTAAGATACAGCTGGTTCAGACCGTGACTCAGGAGTCAGACAGAGACCACAGCTCAGACAGGTACACAGCCTCTACCTGTGTTGTCGGGTAAGATACAGCTGGTTCAGACAGTGACTCAGGAGTCAGACACAGACCACAGCTCAGACAGGTACACAGCCTCACCCTGTGTTGTCGGGTAAGATACAGCTGGTTCAGACAGTGACTCAGGAGTCAGACAGAGACCACAGCTCAGACAGGTACACAGCCTCACCCTGTGTTGTCGGGTAAGATACAGCTGGTTCAGACAGTGACTCAGGAGTCAGACAGAGACCACAGCTCAGACAGGTACACAGCCTCACCCTGCTGGCTGGGAATTAACCTTGCTGTAACCTTGTCTTTAACGTAACCTGGTCAACACGTATTCTTTTGAATGTATTAATTCAGCTAATATCATTTCTGTATCCCCAGCCTTGTACAACCAGCTACTAACTCATTCTCAGCCTCTACCTCAGGCCTCAGTATCAAGGCTTAGCCCCAGCCATATACCCCAGCAGCCCTATATCCCAACCCCAGCATCAAGACACAGCTCAACCCCAGCCCTGCCTCCAGCCCCTACCTCAGAGCCCCATTTTCCTACCCCAGCTTCTACTTCCAGCCCCACAGGAATGAGCCCTAGGCCATCTGGAGGCATTTCTGTCTATACATCTTGTTGCAATGGTGGCCCTCTGGCCCCTGGCCCTCTGGCCCCTGGCCCAGCCCAGCCCTGTCGGGGGTGTGCAGGGGCTGGGCCTGAGACTTAGGGGGTGTGGCCCTCTGACCCCCTAAGGTCATCCCACACACCCCTGAGGACACAGGTCCCATACCCCCTAAGTCTCAGGCCCCTGCACCCCGATGGTCACCCCACCACCCTCTCCCTCCTCTCGGACACACAAGGGCTTGGAAGCACCACTTTTGTCCATCCTCCCCCACCCTCAATCCATCCATTCCCACACAACCTACTCCTGTCCATCTAGCACCGTCAATACATCAATCTCTCCATTCCGCCAACATTGGATACATTGATCCATCCCTACATCCATCCTCACAATGAGAACAGATGCCTCTCCTTCCTCCATGCTGACACAGCCATCTGACCAGCATTCTGGGGAGCAGACAGTTTACTAGACAGACAGGAGACTGACTGGTGTAGATACAGACAGGAGACTGACTGGTGTAGATACAGACAGGTGTAGATACAGACAGGTATACAGACAGGTGTAGAGACAGACAGGTGTAGAGACAGACAGGAGACAGACAGGTGTAGATACAGACAGGAGACAGACAGGTGTAGATACAGACATGTGTAGATACAGACATGTGTAGATACAGACAGGTGTAGATACAGACAGGAGACAGACAGGTAAAGATACAGACAGGAGACAGACAGGTAGAGATACAGACAGGGGACAGGTAGAGATACAGACAGGGGACAGGTAGAGATACAGACAGGGGACAGGTAGAGATACAGACAGGGTACTGGTAGAGATAGAGACAATGGTGGAAAAAGTACCCAATTGTCATACTTGAGTAAAAGTAAAGATACCTTAATAGAAAATGACTCAAGTAAAAGTCCCCCAGTAAAATACTACTTGAGTAAAAATCTAAAAACATTTGGTTTTAAATACACTTAAGTATCGAACGTAAATACAGTTGGTCAAATATACTTAGTATTAAAAGTAAAAGTATGAATAATTAAAATGGCCTTTTATTAAGCAAACCAGATGACACATTTTTCTAGTTTTTTTAAATTTACATATCGACAGGGGCACACTCCAACATCATTTACAAACACAGCATTTGTGTTTAATGAGTCCCCCAGATCAGAGGCTGTAGGGATGACCAGGGATGTTGTTACGGTTTTCTTTAGGTGAAAGAGAGTCGGACCAAAATGCAGCGGGTATTCTTGATACATGTTTAATGATGATGAAAAAACTAACAATACAAAACAACAAACGTAACGTGAAAACCTATACAGCCTATCTGGTGACCACAAACACAGAGACAGGAACAATCACCCACCAAACACTCAAAGAATATGGCTGCCTAAATATGGTTCCCAATCAGAGACAACGATAAACACCTGCCTCTGATTGAGAACCACTCCAGACAGCCATAGACTTTGCTAGAGAACCCCACTAAACCACAAACCCAATACCTACGAAAACCCCAAGACAAAACACACCACATAAATAAACCCATGTCACACTCTGGCCTGACCAAAATAATAAAGAAAACACAAAATATAAAGACCAGGGCGTGACAGATGTTCTCTTGATAAGTGTGTGAATTTAACCTTTTTCTGTCCTGCTAAACATACAGAATGTAACGAGTACTTTTGGGTGCCAGGGAAAATGTATGGAGTAAAAAGTATATACTTTTCTTTAGGAATGTAGTGAAGTAAAAGTAAAATCTGTCAAATATATAAAGAGTAAAGTACAGATACTAAAAAAAATGACTTAGTACTTTAAAACCTCTTACTTCTACCCCCTCCTTTTTCGAACATTCTGTTAAAAATCGCGCAACTTTTCAGCGTCCTGCTACTCATGCCAGGAATATAGTATATGCATATGATTAGTATGTGTGGATAGAAAACACTCTGAAGTTTCTAAAACTGGTTAAATCACGGCTGTGACTATAACAGATTGTGTGTTTCATTGAAAAACGCAAGAAAAACTGCTCTCTGAAAGCTAAAAATAATTTCCATAAGTCAGACAACATTTAATATCGACCTGCATGCAATTCATACAAATTCCACACGATGTCGCCATTGTCGTCATTTTCAATTGAATTTTTTGTTGGAAAATCCAAGTATCTGGCATCCGTTTCTTCCAGTCTCCACCAGGACGCTGTAAATGTGGACAATGGCAGCCATTGATTTGCAGACGAGGAGCTATTGAATATACATCGCCCTGTAATCATTTTGATATATTATAAACGTTTACTAATACCTAAAGTTGGATTACAAAAGGATTTCGAAGTGTTTTGTGAAAGTTTATCGTCGACTTTTTTAATTTTAAAAAATGATGCAGCGTTAAAAAACGATGTTTTTTTCTGAATGACACAGCTTCCATAGAAAGCTATTTTGGGTATATATGGACCGATTTAAACGAAAAAAAGACCCAATAGTGATGTTTATGGGGCATATAGGAGTGCCAAGAAAGAAGCTTGTCAAAGGTAATGAATGTTTTATATTTTATTTCTGCGTTTTGTGCTGCGTCGGATAAGCAGAGTCTTTGTTTACGTCGCATTCAGGCATTTTCAGGTGGTGCATGCTATCAGATAATACCTTCTCATGCTTTCGCCGAAAAGCATTTTAAAAATCTGACTTGTTGGCTAGGTTCACAACGAGTGTAGCTTTAATTCAATACCCTGCTTGTGAATTTTGATCAAGGTTTGAGTTTTAACGAGTACATTTAGCATTTAGCGTAGCGCATTTGCATTTCCAGGTGCCTACTTGAGACATATGCGTCTCAAGTAGAATCAAGAAGTTAAAGTATTTTTACTTAAGTACTTTACACCACTGGAGACAGACAGGGGAGAGTGAGTGAGTGAAACAGTGGAGAGAGTGATTCAGTGGAGAGAGTGAATCAGTGGAGAGAGTGAAACAGTGGAGAGAGTGAAACAGTGGAGAGAGTGAATCAGTAGAGAGAGTGAATCAGTAGAGAGAGTGAAACAGTAGAGAGAGTGAATCAGTAGAGAGAGTGAATCAGTGGAGAGAGTGAATCAGTGGAGAGAGTGAAACAGCGGACAGAGTGACAGAGAAGAGAGTGAATCAGTAGAGAGAGTGAATCAGTGGAGAGAGTGAATCAGTGGAGAGAGTGAAACAGTGGAGAGAGTGAATCAGTGGAGAGAGTGAAACAGTAGAGAGAGTGAATCAGTAGAGAGAGTGAATCAGGGGACAGAGTGAAACAGTGGAGAGAGTGAATCAGTGGAGAGAGTGAATCAGCGGACAGAGTGAATTAGTGGAGAGAGTGAATCAGCGGACAGAGTGAAACAGTGGAGAGAGTGAATCAGCGGACAGAGTGAATCAGCGGACAGAGTGAATCAGTGGAGAGAGTGAATCAGCGGACAGAGTGAATCAGTGGAGAGAGTGAATCAGTGGACAGAGTGAATCAGCGGACAGAGTGAATCAGCGGACAGAGTGAATCAGTAGACAGAGTGAATCAGCGGACAGAGTGAATCAGTGGAGATAGTGAATCAGCGGACAGAGTGAATCAGCGGACAGAGTGAATCAGTAGAGAGAGTGAATCAGTAGAGAGAGTGAATCCGTAGAGAAAGTGAATCAGTGAAGAGAGTGAATCAGTGGCCAGAGAGCCAGAATGGGATCAGACACATCAACAGTGTAAACTGGCTCTTCCTGTCGAACCATTCACATGGAAATACCACCTTCACAATTACTAATGGGGGGGCAGAGTGTGTGAGTGGTGGGGAGGTTGTTTGGCAGAGTGTGTGTGTGGAAAGGTAGGGGAGCAGAGTGTGTGTGAGGGGGAGGTGGGGGGGCAAAGTGTGTGGGGGGGGGCAGAGTGTGTGTGAGGGGGGAAGTGGGGGGCAGAGTGTGTGGGAGGGGGAGGTGGGGGGCAGAGTGTGTGTGTGAGGGGGGAGGTGGGGGGGAATAATGTCTGTGGAGGGCGAACAGAGTGTGTGTGTGGGGGAGGTGTGTGTGTGTTGGGGGGGGGGCAGAGTATGTGTGAGGGGGGTTCACATACATCTACTAACGTGTTGCAAATGGACGGCCACTGTTTGGGTAAGTGGCCCTAGAATGACTTGACACGGTCAATAAGGACTTTCACTCCCCTCCTAGCCCAGCTCTTTGTCTGTCTGTCTCTCTCTCTCTCTCTCTCTCTCTCTCCCTCTCTCTCTCTCTCTCTCTCTCTCTCTCTCACTCTCCCTATCCCTCTCTCTCTATCGCTCTCTCTCTCTCTCTCACTCTCCCTATCCCCCTCTCTCTCTCTCTCTCTCTCTCTCTCACTCACTCTCCCTATCCCCCCCCTCTCTCTCTCTCTCTCTCTCTCTCTCTCTCTCTCTCTCTCACACACACACACACCACATACTGTACACACAGAGAGAGAGACCCACACACTTAAACAGACACACATTCTGATTCTCCAAATGTGCATCGAGAATCATCTGCTGCTTGAACACAGTCTTGCAGATTTGATGAGTGACTGAAGCATGTTATATGAGTGACTGAAGCATGTTATAGGAGTGAATGAAGCATGTTATACGAGTAAATGAAGCATGTTATACGAGTGACTGAAGCATGTTATAGGAGTGACTGAAGCATGTTATAGGAATGACTGAAGCATGTTAAAGGAGTGACTAAAGCATGTTATAGGAGTGACTGAAGCATGTTATAGGAGTGACTGAAGCTTGTTATAGGAGTGACTGAAGCATGTTATAGGAGTGACTAAAGCATGTTATAGGAGTGACTGAAGCATGTTAAAGGAGTGACTTAAGCATGTTATAGGAGTGACTGAAGCATGTTATAGGAGTGACTGAAGCATGTTATAGGAGTGACTGAAGCATGTTAAAGGAGTGACTGAAGCATGTTATAGGAGTGACTAAAGCATGTTATAGGAGTGACTGAAGCATGTTATAGGAGTGACTGAAGCTTGTTATAGGAGTGACTGAAGCATGTTATAGGAGTGACTGAAGCATGTTATAGGGATGACTAAAGCATGTTATAGGAGTGACTAAAGCATGTTATAGGAGTGACTGAAGCATGTTATAGGAGTGAATGAAGCATGTTATACGAGTAAATGAAGCATGTTATACGAGTGACTGAAGCATGTTATAGGAGTGACTGAAGCATGTTATAGGAATGACTGAAGCATGTTATAGGAGTGACTAAAGCATGTTATAGGAGTGACTGAAGCATGTTATAGGAGTGACTGAAGCTTGTTATAGGAGTGACTGAAGCATGTTATAGGAGTGACTAAAGCATGTTATAGGAGTGACTGAAGCATGTTAAAGGAGTGACTTAAGCATGTTATAGGAGTGACTGAAGCATGTTATAGGAGTGACTGAAGCATGTTGTAGGAGTGACTGAAGCATGTTAAAGGAGTGACTGAAGCATGTTATAGGAGTGACTAAAGCATGTTATAGGAGTGACTGAAGCATGTTATAGGAGTGACTGAAGCTTGTTATAGGAGTGACTGAAGCATGTTATAGGAGTGACTGAAGCATGTTATAGGGATGACTAAAGCATGTTATAGGAGTGACTAAAGCATGTTATAGGAGTGACTGAAGCATGTTATAGGAGTGACTGAAGCATGTTATAGGAGTGACTGAAGCATGTTATAGGAGTGACTGAAGCATGTTATAGGAATGACTGAAGCATGTTATAGGGATGACTAAAGCATGTTATAGGAGTGACTGAAGCATGTTATAGGAGTGACTGAAGCTTGTTATAGGAGTGACTGAAGCATGTTATAGGAGTGACTAAAGCATGTTATAGGAGTGACTGAAGCATGTTAAAGGAGTGACTTAAGCATGTTATAGGAGTGACTGAAGCATGTTATAGGAGTGACTGAAGCATGTTATAGGAGTGACTGAAGCATGTTAAAGGAGTGACTGAAGCATGTTATAGGAGTGACTAAAGCATGTTATAGGAGTGACTGAAGCATGTTATAGGAGTGACTGAAGCTTGTTATAGGAGTGACTGAAGCATGTTATAGGAGTGACTGAAGCATGTTATAGGGATGACTAAAGCATGTTATAGGAGTGACTAAAGCATGTTATAGGAGTGACTGAAGCATGTTATAGGAGTGACTGAAGCATGTTATAGGAGTGACTGAAGCATGTTATAGGAGTGACTAAAGCATGTTATAGGAGTGACTGAAGCATGTTAAAGGAGTGACTTAAGCATGTTATAGGAGTGACTGAAGCATGTTATAGGAGTGACTGAAGCATGTTATGGGAGTGACTGAAGCATGTTATAGGAGTGACTGAAGCATGTTAAAGGAGTGACTTAAGCATGTTATAGGAGTGACTGAAGCATGTTATAGGAGTGACTGAAGCATGTTATAGGAGTGACTGAAGCATGTTATAGGAGTGACTGAAGCATGTTATAGGAATGACTGAAGCATGTTATAGGAGTGACTGAAGCATGTTATAGGAGTGACTTAAGCATGTTATAGGAGTGACTGAAGCATGTTATAGGTGTGACTGAAGCATGTTATAGTAGTGTGTGGGCCATGTCATAGACATTGAGTCAGTGAGTCCTGGGGTCTGAGTAATGTAAGGGCTTGTGGGGATTTCATTTCCTGATAGATTGTAACTGTATTTGTGTCTACTTCCAGTGCATCTCTCTGTCTGTATCTCTCCCCTCCTCTCCCCATCCACAACCCTCCTCTCCACTCCTCGCCCCTCGTCTCCGCCTAGCTAGCCCTTCGTTATCCCTCTGATGTGATTCTCACTGACAAACTGGGTTAATGGAACAAATTGTAAGAATTTATTACCATAGGCCATACCAATTGTTCAGTTCAGTGCATCGCTGGGCTCTGCATTTGTGTGTGTGTGTGTGTGTGTGTGTGTGTATTGTTGTTAGATCAGGGCATTACTTACTGGTGTGTTAAAGACAAATGTTTAAATCCATCAGCATCGTTGCGTGATGCACATATTTACTGTGGGATCCATTTGTGGAATGGCAGAAAGGGTACACATGGGTAAAGTACATGAAAAACCATGTCTAAGTTTCATACATAACCGTGCATTTGGTCTATTGCATTCAACAACTGCACGTTGGTGTAGAAAGGTCATAGGATTAGGCTAGCTGTAGTCCAGTATAGCAGACTGGAGTTAAATGGTTTAAAGATAGTTCCTTTCTCAGCAAGTCCCCCTTTCCCCTCCAAAAACTATTCTGCTGAAAATATTTACCAAGGGCTTCACTTACTGGCTGTGGGGGATGGGAGGAAGGAGAGGGGGGCAAGGCAGGGTCATGTGGGAAGGTGGAAAGGTGGGGGCCTCTCTCTTCTCTTTCTTTTCTCTATCGTAGGAAAGAAAGCGGTTGGGGAGGGAGAGTAGCCAAAACCCACAGCCCTGGAGAGAGAGACGCGGAGAGGGAGAGAGATGTGGGAGGGACTGAAGCGAGAGCTCGGCCTATTGGAAGACAGGCAGAGCGCTGTGTGATGGATTGACTCAGTATGGATCGAGTTACACCATTTGCCGTGCATTAGATTGTTTTTCTGGCTGCCCACTGCAAGCTAACAGCGACCAGTTGGACTATTCGTGATTTTGTGATTGTATAGAAACTAAAAAGGATTAAAAAAAGATATACCCGATGAGGTGAGTTTATTCTTTAAATCAGCAACGAGCAGCGAAAGTGCCCTTGCAAACTGAAGGGGAAAGGTTGTATTTGTTGCAAACTGAGTCGGCTTGTAGGGCTGCCCTGCACAAGTGGTGAATACTACAGAAATAGTTGTCGACCGGGCTATTTATACATGGGCTTTCTTCGTATGGGTTGCAACCTATATAATCATAGTTTATAAAACATTATCGTTCTGCTTGTATCTCTTTTGCCTGATTTGTTCTATGTGCGCGCTCAGGGCTGAACGGAAAGCGCACGTCTCTTATTTACGTTTTCCCTCTGGTTTAAAAGTTAATAGTAAAGGGGGGTGGGGAATGAACGTACGAGGGGACTGTAGCGCTATTTGATCACGGTTGAGCTTTGAAGATCAGTAAGCATTGAGCCGGGCCCAAGGACGCAGAGAGAGAAGGAGAAGTCCGCGACTCTGAATTAATGTCCGCGGTCCGCGACTGGAAAAGAGAAGTGTGGAGACCATATGGCACTGGGAATAAGGAATTATATACGTTTATAACTCCACCAAATGGAATTATTATAATGGATGAACGTTATAGGGAATATAGCCTTCATTGGGATTGGAATACGCAATACGCTTTCATGAATCATTTTGGAACCACAAGGTATGATGTTATTAGTGTTCATAATAAACCGTTTGAAAAGTGCGTAAAATAGGTTTGTTAAAGGTTTGTTAAAGGTTTGTTAAAGGTTTGTTAAAGTATATTTTCTTCTTCTAATTGAGCATTGGACTTTCTGTTAATTATCTAGACTACATTTGTTTGACTGTAGTTTTCGTCCTATAGAGATTGGTACAGAATTCACAATAGATTTCAGATAACAGCACTTTATTGTTGGAGTGAATAAAGTAATAGCGTAATTAGTTTGTTGTCCTCTCATGGATAGATGAGCAAATACACATCATTATATTTACAGAGAATAAAATAGTTCACTATTGTTCTAATACTGTGGCGCAGATAAGATGGATGAGCCCTGATTGTTGATTTAAAGCGCAGGTGAGAAAAGCGTTTCTCACATTGTGTTGGGGTCGTGACGGTGTATAGGCATGTAAGTAATGGGAATAAGATGTGAACTTTCATATTCTCACACAGTGGACTTTTGGTACTGATCAACAGAACATGACCAGCGAAATTGCACCTTCATTGTGATTGTGAAACGAGATATTTTATTCGTTATTGGCGTTAGGTTGGATAGGTAGGCGACTACCTATACGTGTTATCCAATGGTTAATTTCATTTGTTGTTAGATTGTATTTTAGTAAGATACACGTCTAAACATGTTGGTAAATAGGGATTGATGATTAGTCTAAATAAATCAGTGTTTCCTGTGAACTATTCAGCCTTCGTTCCGTCCGCCGTGGTAGGGACCTTTTAGCGAATGCGCCCGCCTCCGAGCCCATCCCTGCATCCATGCATTAGTGGAACAATCAATTCTCTCCTCTCCCCATTACTGGTGTGTCACTCCTCTGCTCTCCCTCACGTCTTTGTTGTCTTTCGCATTTCATGTGGAGTGTAAAGGTTAGCACAGATCAATGTTGAATGCGTTCCCTCCCAGCCGGGACAATAGGTGTTGTGGAGCCGGGATGTGGCTTGGGTCCACCGGCACTAGAAAGCTCCCCCCACGCACTCTCCCTGGCCTGCCCTGTCCGCTAGGGTAAATAGCCAGATTGTCCCGCAGCTCTGGATCCCTGAACAACTGTGTTCTAATCCAGTGATAGGATGAATGGGTTAAGGTTAGGGGGAGTTGGGGTGCGGTAGTGTAGGGGTTAACGTCGGAGAATGAATGAATCGGCGCAGTAGAGTCAGCTAATTGAATGACAGCCGTGGAAGGACTGTGTCGGGAAGATAAGTTATTCAAGTCAATATTCACACGCTGTATGTTGTGTTTAGGAGGGCCATGCCTCGTTTAGTTAGACACATTATTTAGGTAAAATTAGCAAATAGTTGATGCCATTCTGATTATTACGTGACATACATAATATCACAAGAACTAGATTGTTTTTGTGACTGAAATGATATGGAAAGTTGAATATAATTGTAAACCCTTGTTTTAAGGGCAAATGTAATCCTGTAAAATGATTCCCCATTCATCCTGGTCAATAGTAGCAGGTCTACAGGGTGTCCAGGCTCAAACCCATCAATATAGCAATATATTCAGGAATATGTTGGTGCTGAATTTGCATATAGCAGCAACTTGAACAGTTGACTTACATTAAGTGATTTACAGTAAACACATATATTCAGTATATGGCCCATGCTGGAATCTAACCCACTCTGGTGTTGCCAGTACCAAATCCACTGGTGTTGCCAGTACCAAACCCACTCTGGTGTTGCCAGTACCAAACCCCCTCTGGTGTTGCCAGTACCAAACCCACTCTGGTGCTTACCTACAAAGTAATATTGTGCTGAATATGAAATTAACCAACGTTAACTCCTTTAATCAGGTTTGTTAACTCCACTACTACTAACCCTAACCCACGGAGAGTTGGACAGTGAAGGGCCACTACTACTAACCCTAACCCCCGGAGAGTTGGACAGTGAAGGGCCACTACTACTAACCCTAACCACCAGAGAGTTGGACAGTGAAGGGCCACTACTACTAACCCCCGGAGAGTTGGACAGTGAAGGGTCACTACTACTAACCCTAACCCCCGGAGAGTTGGACAGTGAAGGGCCACTGCTACTAACCCTAACCACCAGAGAGTTGGACAGTGAAGGGTCACTACTACTAACCCTAACCCCCGGAGAGTTGGACAGTGAAGGGTCACTACTACTAATCCTAACCACCAGAGAGTTGGACAGTGAAGGGCCACGACTATTAACCCTAACCCCCAGAGAGTTGGACAGTGAAGGGCCACTACTACTTAGCCTAACCCCCAGTGAGTTGGACAGTGAAGGGCCACGACTAGTAACCCTAACCCCCAGAGAGTTGGACAGTGAAGGGCCACTACTACTAAGCCTAACCCCCAGAGAGTTGGACAGTGAAGGGCCACTACTACTAACCCCCAGAGAGTTGGACAGTAAAGGGCCACTACTACTAACACCCAGAGAGTTGGACAGTGAAGGGCCACTACTACTAACCCTAACTCCCAGAGAGTTGGGCCAGTGAAGGGCCACTACTACTAACCCCCAGAGAGTTGGGCCAGTGAAGGGCCACTACTACTAACCCTAAACACCAGAGAGTTAGGCCAGTGAAGGGCCACTACTGCTAACCCTAACCACCAGAGAGTTGGACAGTGAAGGGCCACTACTACTAACCACCAGAGAGTTGGACAGTGAAGGGCCACTACTACTAACCCTAACCCCTAGAGAGTTGGACAGTGAAGGGCCACTACTACTAACCCCCAGAGAGTTGGACAGTGAAGGGCCACTACTACTAACCCTAACCCCTAGAGAGTTGGACAGTGAAGGGCCACTACTACTAACCCCCAGAGAGTTGGACAGTGAAGGGCCACTACTACTAACCCCCAGAGAGTTGGACAGTGAAGGGCCACTACTACTAACCCTAACCCCTAGAGAGTTGGACAGTGAAGGGCCACTACTACTAACCACCAGAGAGTTGGACAGTGAAGGGCCACTACTATTAACCACCAGAGAGTTGGACAGTGAAGGGCCACTACTACTAACCCTAACCCCTAGAGAGTTGGACAGTGAAGGGCCACTACTACTAACCCTAACCACCAGAGAGTTAGGCCAGTGAAGGGCCACTACTGCTAACCACCAGAGAGTTGGACAGTGAAGGGCCACTACTACTAACCCTAACCCCCGGAGAGTTGGACAGTGAAGGGCCACTACTACTAACCCCCAGAGAGTTGGACAGTGAAGGGCCACTACTACTAACCCCCAGAGAGTTGGACAGTGAAGGGCCACTACTACTAACCACCAGAGAGTTGGACAGTGAAGGGCCACTACTGTTAACCACCAGAGAGTTGGACAGTGAAGGGCCACTACTACTAACCCTAACCCCTAGAGAGTTGGACAGTGAAGGGCCACTACTACTAACCCTAACCACCAGAGAGTTAGGCCAGTGAAGGGCCACTACTGCTAACCACCAGAGAGTTGGACAGTGAAGGGCCACTACTACTAACCCTAACCCCCGGAGAGTTGGACAGTGAAGGGCCACTACTACTAACCCCCAGAGAGTTGGACAGTGAAGGGCCACTACTACTAACCCCCAGAGAGTTGGACAGTGAAGGGCCACTACTACTAACCCCCAGAGAGTTGGACAGTGAAGGGCCACTACTACTAACCACCAGAGAGTTGGACAGTGAAGGGCCACTACTACTAACCCTAACCCCTAGAGAGTTGGACAGTGAAGGGCCACTACTACTAACCCCCAGAGAGTTGGACAGTGAAGGGCCACTACTACTAACCCCCAGAGAGTTGGACAGTGAAGGGCCACTACTACTAACCACCAGAGAGTTGGACAGTGAAGGGCCACTACTACTAACCCCCAGAGAATTGGACAGTGGAGGGCCACTACTACTAACCCCCAGAGAGTTGGACAGTGTTAGGGGCGGTAGCTCCATTGTACAGCCCAGCCCAAAGCCTCTATTGTTCCTGTCACACCTGCAGCTCTGGCCTTTGTGCTTCACTACAGCTGAACAACCATGGAGCCTTTCTCCTCTTACAATCCCCCTCTCACCAAGGTATATGGAAAGAGAGAGTAAAGGAGACAAGGAGAGAAACAACTGTCTTTCTCATCTTATACCCCTCTACACACAAAACGAAAGAAAGAGGGAGGAAAGGAGGGAAGTAGAGAGGAGGGAGGGATGGTGTGAGGTGGCACAGCCTTCTTTCTCTGCCAACTCTCTCTGTAGCAACAAGTCAGGCTCTTCAGATGTAATCCTCAGTAAATACTGAGATGACTGGCTCATGTTGTTATTGAAGAGAAGGAGAGGGAGCAGTAATGGTTTCTCTAGTCTGCTCTGATGGAGGTCTGCTAATCGCCTGGCTGCTTGGTCACAAACTGATTACTTTCCCAAAGCCCTGATGAGGACAACAAAGTTATTTAGTACATCCAATTTGGCATGGCTGCACACGCACATGCACGCACGTAGGCAAGCACACACACATACACACACACACGCGTGTAGTCAGGCAGACACTTGCATACACACAGGGAATGCTACTAGTAAAATTTAATTGTATTCAGTGAAGTCCAGTAGAAGTAATACTACAGTTTGTACTGAAGTTATCTGATTTCCTCTACGTTGTGTGTATGGCTGTGTGTTTTTGGTTTTACTATACTTGTGGAGACCAGAAGCCCTCACAATGATACTAAAACAATTCAAATTTGGACAAGTGGGGACAATTCGATGGTCTCCACAAGGAAAACATATATTTTAGGTTTAGGGGTTAGGTTTAGGGGTACAATTAGGTTTAGGATTAGAAATAGGGTTTGGGATTAGGGTTAGGGTTTAAAGGTTAGGTTAAAGGTTAGGGAAAATAGGATTTTTAATGGGAATAAATTGTTTGATCCCCACAAGTATAGTAAAACTTGTGTGTGTGTGTGTGTGTGTGTAACATAGGGCTGGGCTGGGTTGTCCCTGGAGCAGCATCTATTGTTCAGTGGTGTTCTATTCACCCTGGTCATACTGATGGAGGGGTATTTACAACAACACACAGGGTGGGGTCATGGGGGTTACATTACTGCAGTCTTATTGTGTACCACACTTGATTGGGCCAATTCCTCCACAGCCCCAGTTGTACTGACCTGCAGGAGAAGAGACTGCTCTGGTGTTGTTTCTACAGGCAGAATGGAAACAGCGTGAGGGGAGGGAGTGAGAGAATAGAATGAGAGAAGGAGGGGAGGGAGAGAGAGAGAATAGAAAGATGGATGGACATGGACAGAGAAAACGAGAGAGAGAGAAATAACTATACATACAGTATGTCCAACAATCACAGAAGCTGGACTAAATGTACAGTACCAGTCAACAGTTTGGACACACCTACTCATTCAATGGTTTATCTTTATTTTTACTATTTTCTACATTGTAGAATAATAGTGAAGACACCAAAACTATGAAATAACACATATGGAATCATGTAGTAACCAAAAAAGTGTTAAACCAATTCAAATATATATTTAACAAAATAGCCACCCTTTGCCTTGAGGAAAGCTTTGCACACTCTTGACATTCCCTCAACCAGCTTCACCTGGAATGCTTTTCCAACAGTCTTGAAGGAGTTCACATATATGATGAGCACTTGTTTCCTTCACTCTGCTGTCCAACTCATCCCAAACTATCTCAATTGGGTTGAGGTTGGGTGATTGTGGATGGCAGGTCATCTGATGCAGCACTCCATCACTCTCCTTCTTGGTCAAATAGCCCAAATAGCCTGGAAGCCTGGAAGTGTGTTGGGTCATTGTCCTGTTGAAAAACAAATGATAGTCCCACTAAGAGCAAACCAGATGGGATGGCATATCACTGCAGAATTCTGTGGTAGCCATGCTGGTTGTGTGTCTTGAATTCTAAATAAATCACAGACAGTGTCACCACCAAAGCACCCCCACATCATCACACCACCTCCTCCATGCGGAGATCATCCACGGTGGTTGGACGGTGGTTGGAACCAAACATCTCAAATTTGGACTCATCAGACCAAAGGACAGATTTCCACTGGTCTAATGTCCATTGCTTGTGCTTCTTGGCCCAAGCAAGTCTCTTCTTCTTATTGGTGTCCTTTAATAGTGGTTTCTTTGCAGCAATTCGACCACGAAGGCCTGATTCACCCAGTCTCCTCTGAACAGTTGATGTTGAGATGTGTCTGTTACTTGAACTCTGAAGCATTTATTTGGGCTGTAATTTCTGAGGCTGGTAACTCTAATGAACTTATCATATGCATCAGAGGTAACTCTGGGTCTTCCTTTCCTGTGGAGGTCCTCATGAGAGCCAGTTTCATAGCGCTTGATGGTTCTTGAAATTTTCCGGATTGACTGGCCTTCATGTCTTAAGGTAACGATGGGGACTGTCATTTCTCTTTGCTTATTTAAGTTGTTCTTGCCATAATATGGACTTGGTCTTTACCAAATAGGGCTATCGTCTGTATACCACCCATATCTTTGTCCCAACACAACTGATCGGCTCAAACACATTAAGAAGAAAATAAATTCCACACATTCACTTTGAACAAGGCACGCCTGTTAATTGAAATGCATGCCATACCTCTTGAATCTGGTTGGCAGAATGCCAAGAGTGTGCAAAGTTGTCATCAAGGCAAAGAGTGGCTGCTTTGAAGAATCTCAAATATAAAATATATATATTTTTGTTTAACACTTATTTGGTTACTACATGATGCCACATGTGATGTCTCATAGTTCTGATGTCTTCACTATTATTATACAATGTAGAAAATAGTAAAAGTAAACAAAAACTCTTGAATGAGTGGGTGTTGTTTAAACCTTTGACAGGTATTGATATATATATGCAGAGAGAGGAAGTCCTGTCCACACTGATTGCTGCTCCCAGTCTGTAAGTTCTCTGTTAATAACCTTGTGCTACTTACAACTTTACCACAATGTAGGTGTTGGTCAGGTTCTGTGATTGAAACACTGCAACTAGAACAAGCTTCATAGGGCAACTTGGTGCAGATCCTGCCAATAACAAACAACCAGCCAACAACCCCCGCCACACACACACACACACATACACACACTATACTTACGCACACACCCTCCTCTTGGTGTTTAAACAGTGTGAGTCTGAGCCAACAACATCAGCAGTGGGAGAGTGATTGTAGGATACTGAAAAGCCTGTAATAACAGACAGAGAGAGGAGAGAGAGAAGGAGGTGGAAGGCTGAACAGGACAGAGTTGCGTGACTAGCTCTATTCCTGCGTCTCAGGGCCTGTCGATTCCCCCCCCCCCCCCCCCCCCCACACACACAAACACTCGGCAGGGTAGGAATAGGATAGTGAATAGGGAACATGCTAGGTTGGCCTCAGATTGAGGGTAATTTTAGCAGGCTGACCCCTCCACGTCTCCCCTTTCTCTCCCTCTCTGTTCTGTTTTACATTAGAGCTGCTTAGGAACAACTGCTGCTCCACCGCTAGGCATCATGGGAAGTTACAGCCCAAGTGTTCCACAATAACAGAGAGAGAGAGAGTCTTGAAAGAAAATAAAAAGAGAAAGGATAGGGAATGAAGGAAGGGAGAAAAAGAGAGGATAGGGAATGAAGGAAGGGAGAAAAAGAGAAAGGATAGGGAATGAAGGAAGGGAGAAAAAGAGAGGATAGGGAATGAAGGAAGGGAGAAAAAGAGAGGATAGGGAATGAAGGACGGGAGAAAAGAGAGGATAGGGAATGAAGGAAGGGAGAAAAAGAGAGAGGATAGGGCATGAAGGAAGGAAGGGAGAAAAAGAGAAAGGATAGGGAATGAAGGAAGGAAGGGAGAAAAAGGGAGGATAGGGAATGAAGGGAGAAAAAGAGAAGGGATTGGGAATGAAGGGAGAAAAAGAGAGAGGATAGGGAAGGAAGGGAGAAAAAGAGAGAGGATAGGGAAGGAAGGGAGAAAAAGAGAGAGGACAGGGAAGGAAGGGAGAAAAAGAGAGAGGACAGGGAAGGAAGGGAGAAAAAGAGAGAGGACAGGGAAGGAAGGGAGAAAAAGAGAGACGACAGGGAAGGAAGGGAGAAAAAGAGAGAGGACAGGGAAGGAAGGGAGAAAAAGAGAGAGGATAGGGAATGAAGGGAGAAAAAGAGAGAGGATAGGGAATGAAGGAAGGGAGAAAAAGAGAGAGGATAGGGAATGAAGGAAGGGAGAAAAAAAGAGGATGGGGAATGAAGGGAGAAAAAGAGAGAGGAGAGGGAATGAAGGAAGGGAGAAAAAGAGAGAGGATAGGGAATGAAGGAAGGGAGAAAAAAGAGAGCGTTAGAAAGAAGAAAGAAAGGAAAAATAATAAAAAATAATCCTTAACAAGGGAGATTTATGATTTACCTGTAAATAAATGATTAACCAGTGAAAGGAGCCTTGTTGTATCTTGAGGCAGCCCTGAGGCAGTATAGTAATGTTCATATCATTTTCCCAGGGTTTATACTTTATTGATTGTATCTGTATTCATTGTTTTCTTCTTAGAGATGTCATTGTCAGTTGTTGTCTCGAGAACCATTTGGGAAACAAGACATTTTCTCTTGGACAACTTTTTGGAATTGATTTGAAGGTCTGAATTGTAGGGAGAGTAACAACAGCAGCGGGGATATTGCCAGATTTTGGCAATTAAGCTAGCATGCTAGCTGTTCTGGTAGACTTCCAGGCATTGTGCTAATGCTAGTTAGCAACGACTGGTGAAACTACAGTTCATTCAGAAAGTATTCACAGCGCTAGACCTTTTCCACATTTTGTTGTGTTACAGCCTGAATTTAAAATGTGTTCATTTGAGATTTGGTGTCACTGATCTCCACACAATAAATACCCAATGCTCAACAAGTCACATAATAAGTTGCATGGACTCACTCTGTGTGCAATAATAGCGTTTAAATGACTACCCCATCTCTGTACCCCACACATACAATCAGGGGCGCACCTTTGGTTTTAGAAGTGGGGGGAAGTGTTTTTTAAATGTTTTTTTATCCAGTCGGATAAACACTCCAAACAACCTACCTGACCACATGGTCCTGGAGCCTCGTTGTTGGACCACATTCCAATGATACAACGGGGTGGGGGGGGACAAAAATGCAATTTCAAAATGTGGAGGGGACATTTCCCCCGTCCCCAGTGAAAGATGCGCACCTGCATACAATTATATGTAAGGTCCCTCAGTCGAGCAGTGATTTTCAAGCACAGATTCAACCACAAAGACCAGGGAAGGAAACTGCGTAGGGATTTCACCATGAGGCCAATGGTGACTTTAAAAGAGTTACAGTGTTTAAAATGTCTGTAGAATCAGATAACGGAGGATGGATCAACAACATTGTAGTTACTCCACAATACTAACATACATGATAGAGTGAAAAGAAGGAAGCCTGTACAGAATAGGCAGTAAGGAAGGCACTTAAAATAATACTGAAAAGAAAATTGGCAAAGAAATAAACGTTTTGTCCTGAATACAAAGTGTTATATTTGGAGCAAATCCAACACATCACTAAGTACCACTCTTCATATTTTTAAGCAAGGTGGTGGCTGCATCATGTTATGGGTATGCTTGTCATCGGCAAGGACTAGGGAGTTTTTTAGGATAAAAAGGAATGGAATAGAGCTAAGCACTGGCAAAATCATATAGGAAAACTTGATTCAGTCTGTTTTTCAACAGACACTGGGAGACAAATTCACCTTTTAGCAGGACAATGACCTAAAACACAAGGCCAAATATACACTGGAGTTGCTTACCAAGATGACATTGAATGTTGCTAAGTGACCTAGTTACAGTTTTGACTTAAATCGGCTTGAAAATCCATGGCAAAACTTGAAAATATCTGTCTAGCACTGATCAAGAACCGACATGATAATTTTTTTAAAGAATAATGGGCAAATATTGTACAATCCAGGTAAGCAAAACTCTTAGAGATTTACCCAGGAAGACTCACACCTGTAATCACTGCCACATGTGATTCTAACATGTATCGACTTAGGGGGTTGAATACTTACTTAGTGGTTTATTTTCCATATATATATATTTTTTTTTAAATTTTCTTCCATTTTGTCATCACAGGGTATTTTGTGTAATCATTGAAATATATATATTTTTTTAAATCCATTTTAATCCCACTTTGTAACACAACGACATTTGGAAAAAGTCAAGGGGTGTGGATAGTTTCTGAAGGAACGGTACCTTCATCTTCCTTCAAACTGCATGCAGAGGCATACAGATTGTACCCATGAGCTCATCTGACTCTGGGTAAGTAGAAAAAGGTCTTAATTGCCGATATCTCACATTACCCCTTTAAGTAGCTAAAGCAGCATGTCCCCATGTAGTTGTCTCTACTTGTCTCTCTTTCTCCACTATATCAATTCCTCTTCTTCACTGATTAGGGTGAGGGATGAAATTGCTGACAGTTGCAGATCATTGAATCATTCGTTATAGATCTATGAATCGTTCTATATAGATTATATGAATTGTTCGGTATGGATCAGTTAATCATTTATGTATGGGATATCCTGTAGCCAGCCTCATCAATGTGTGTTAGATCACCAGAGATCTTTCTGCTCTGATTCTTTCTGCTCTGATTTTCAGAACTCTAATTTCTCCACTAAAACCACTAATTGAAGAGAAGAGCAGATCTGCTCTGCCAGCTGGCACTGGGCTGGTTGTGCAGTAGTGCATGTGTACCTCCATAGTGGCTGGTGATGCATCACTGCCAGTCATACAGTTTGGTTTGACTCACTCTGTGTCTCTCTGTGTCTCTCTGTCTCTCTCTGTCTCTCTCTGTCTCTGTCATCACCACAGTGATATAACTCTCCTCAGGCCACTTTAACAGCCACATAGATACCATAGATCTAAGGCTGTGTGTATTCAGCCAGCTAACAGTATTAGACAGGGAGAGTAGATTTAGTCTGCAGTGTGTTGATTGTTCCATCCGACCCCCCGCAGACATCCTCATTCTCATTGGTCATCTGTGCTGCTCTAACGATGACATCTAATATTTCTTAGATCTAAAGATATAATATAATGCTCCATAGGTAAACTGCTGTGGTGTGTTAACCTATAGAGGCTGTTGTAGTTAGTATAATAGTTCATATAGGTGAACATGTATATAAGCCTAGTGAGGCATACATCCTGACTGGATCAATCAGATACTAATGGGCTGGCCAGACAGACACACCGGCTGCTGCCAGTTAGCTCTGCTCTGAAGCAGGTGGACCTTGGGCTAATTGAAAACGTGTCAATACTGGTTTGTGTGTGTGTGGCTGTGTGTGCGTGCGTGTGCGCAAAGAGATGACGTGCTCATTAGTGGTACTCTGGGATACTCTGCTTGTGTGCACACTTTTGTGTGTGTGTGTCTCAGTGTGCTGCTGGCTAATCCATCCCCGTGTGTGTGTGTGTGTGTGTGGTGTGTCTAGTGGTAAATTGTGTATATCCGTTCAGACTGTCCACATGAATAATTTGTTTGTCTTATAAATATTTGACTGGACGTTCATTAATATGCACACACGTCGTCTCTAAAGGGCTGCTCACACACACACACACACACACACACACACACACACACACACACACTAGCTGATCAGGCCGTCCGAGGTACTGCTCATGTCATGAATGATCTCAACTTGAAACTACTAAACATTCAATCATGTGATCTACAATAGACACAATAGTCCCTGGTAAAAGGGGTTCAGAGAGAATGAGAGAATGAGAGAGAAATGGTGTGTGTGTGTGTGTGTGTGTGTGTGTGTGTGTGTGTGTGTGTGTGTGTGTGTGTGAAAGAGAGAGATATAGAGAGCGATTACAGAAAATGACAGAGGAAAATATAATTTTCTTTGGCGATTTAGAATATACAGGTATTTGGTGTCAATACTGAAATCTGTTAGTTCTGGACTTTTCTGACCATGTGTGTATCTGTATTTCATGACTGATCGTCTCTGTGTTTCCAGGTAACATCTTGTTGGGTGAGAACCAGGCAGGAAGGAGTGGTCTCAGACCAAAAGCATCAACAGTCATGGTTTGGAGAGCAGGCCTTCTGCTCAGCATACTGCTAGCTACAGCCACACACACCATGTCTGCCAGCTTCCCAGAGGACAGTATACCCCTGGACGTTGTCGATGCACACTGTGAGTACACACACGCTGCACGTACACACACACTCAGGTTAGTCTCACTCACAAGACAGCAGCATCATGTCTCAGTACAATTTAATTTCCAATCAGCTTTTATGCTGCACCCTGTTGTCATGAATTATGTGTCCCATTGTCCTGCATGTATCAGTGAATAGTGTATTGATGGTGTACTGTAAGGTCTTCATGGTAATGTAATGTGTATCAGTGAATAGTGTATTGATGGTGTACTGTAAGGTCTTCATGGTAATGTAATGTGTATCAGTGAATAGTGTATTGATGGTGTACTGTAAGGTCTTCATGGTAATGTAATGTGTATCAGTGAATAGTGTATTGATGGTGTACTGTAAGGTCTTCATGGTAATGTAATGTGTATCAGTGAATAGTGTATTGATGGTGTACTGTAAGGTCTTCATGGTAATGTAATGTGTATCAGTGAATAGTGTATTGATGGTGTACTGTAAGGTCTTCATGGTAATGTAATGTGTATCAGTGAATAGTGTATTGATGGTGTACTGTAAGGTCTTCATGGTAATGTAATGTGTATCAGTGAATAGTGTATTGATGGTGTACTGTAAGGTCTTCATGGTAATGTAATGTGCATCAGTGAATAGTGTATTGATGGTGTACTGTAAGGTCTTCATGGTAATGTAATGTGCATCAGTGAATAGTGTATTGATGGTGTACTGTAAGGTCTTCATGGTAATGTAATGTGCTGACTGATCAGACATAGTATGCCCTGTATAAAATCAATCCTGTCCATCGTCAGCTCAGGCATTAACTAGATTCCCTTCCTCTGTGATGTGCACAGGGAATACAAAGACTGCTGACCTGGCATACCATAACTCTCTCTCTCACTCTCACTCAGTCTTGTATAACTAACGCACAATTCAGTCTCATTCAAAAACCTATTTCCCAAAAACGAACCCTTACCTTAACCCTAACTGTAATCTGAACCTAAACTAAACCCTAGCTACTAACCCTAAACCTTAACCCTAACTGTAACCTGAACCTAAACTAAACCCTAACTACTAACCCTTAACCCTAACTGTAACCTGAACCTAAACTAAACCCTAGCTACTAACCCTAAACCTTAACCCTAAATCCCCTAGAAATGGCATTTGACCTTGTGGGGACCAACAACATTCTGTTGGTTTACTATTCCTGAGGCGACCACAGCAGCCTGAATTACACTACTGAGACATTTCTATAAAGCTGTAACACACAACATGTTTACGCTTAATCAATAACCTGATTGATAGTGTGTGGCCCTCAGAGCCAGTGTGTGTGTGTAGCACTCTGAAAGCTTACATGTGCGTGATCTCTAACTAACGTGTGTATGTGTGTTTCAGTCTCGCGGCAGTACCCAGTGTTCCGAGGTCGTCTGTCAGGGAACGAGTCACAGCACAGACTGGACTTCCAACTGATGACCAAGATACAGGATACACTGTTCATCGCTGGCAGAGACCAGGTGTATCTAGTGAGTCTCCGGGAATCCTACAGGAATGAGATCATTCCCTACAGGGTAAGTCTGCCTGTCTTTGAGTTTGTCTGTCTGTCTAACCACAAGTTACTCACTGAGTTACACACAAGTCGTCTGTAGAAAAAACTACCTCATCAATCACATAATTAGCAGGCTATAAATGAGAGTGGAAATGGTTCTTTCTATAAATAATGGGGCCAATGTGTGACATTGGGATCAACATTTCAAAGTGGTTTGAAACTAAAATAAAATGTTTTTTCATAGATGAAATAGATTGGATGCATACATGGTGTTGTTTCGGTAGCCGATGTGGTTCACGCAGGGATACATAATAAACCCATGAATAATGGTAGCATTAATCTCACCATCCCTGGTTTAATAATGAGAAAGTGACCAAAAACCAGGTTCCTTTTTAATGGAAGACTTTGTATGGGAAGCCAACAGATGTCTTCATAATAACTGCAAGTACTGCAACACCCTTCAATTGAATTCCATTGAAGCGGTGGGAAACTGTGGCCACATTTCTCACAAAAGCAGATCAAAAATGAAATCACAGATAATTAAAAGGGAGCAGGAGAACTTATAAATGGGCTACAAGAATTAAAAATAATTTTCAAGCACCAGATTTTCAAGGTAGGCCTATTCCAGTTCTTGAATTTCTGAGCTCCAAATTTAATTTCAAGTAGGCTACTTCAAGCCTCTTGTATTGTTTAAAATTGCAGGTATAACATGGAGAAAAAAATGTCTTTGTCACGTTATTTCATTACCAGATCATAATGTCCATAAGCCCACTAGGCTGTGTAATTTGTTGGCATTATATCCAGAATAATTCATAGGAATAACATTGGTGTTGCGCACAGCTGCGCACAGTAGACTCCATGTCCAATCGGAGGCACAAAAACAGATGAAAATTTTTATGTACTGAGTTCATGTTTTCTATGTTAAATCTAACGAGACCCTGCTGTAAATCAAGCAGGCAACAACAGATGATCCGCATCAATTCACTAGGGATATTAGATCCAACGTGGATCCAGGAACAACTGTCTTCACCGGTGTAACGAATGAGACACCAAAATAGGATTTTTTTCCAGCACTCGGGCTGTTGTTGCATTGCATGCGCTTTCACAACAGCTGTTCGTTCAGCACTTGACTGTCATTCAGAAAATTCCTTCCTGGATCAGATGATGATGTGTGAAAATATTACGGCGTACCTAATCAGCTGGACACCAAATGATCACCCAACAAGTATTAAGCATAATTATTGAAGAACCGGAGGGTCTGCTGTCCGGACCTCTGGCAGTCTCTATGGGGGTGCCACAGGGTTCAATTCTTGGACCGACTCTCTTCTCTGTATACATCAATGATGTCGCTCTTGCTGCTGGTGAGTCTCTGATCCACCTCTACGCAGACGACACCATTCTGTAAACTTCTGGCCCTTCTTTGGACACTGTGTTAACAACCCTCCAGGCAAGCTTCAATGCCATACAACTCTCCTTCCGTTTCCTCCAATTGCTCTTCAATACAAGTAAAACTAAATGCATGCTCTTCAACCGATCGCTGCCTGCACCTGCCCGCCTGTCCAACATCACTACTCTGGACGCCTCTGACTTAGAATACGTGGACAACTACAAATACATAGGTGTCTGGTTAGACTGTAAACTCTCCTTCCAGACCCACATCAAACATCTCCAATCCAAAGTTAAATCTAGAATTGGCTTCCTATTTCGCAACAAAGCATCCTTCACTCATGCTGCCAAACATACCCTTGTAAAACTGACCATCCTACCAATCCTCGACTTCGGCGATGTCATTTACAAAATAGCCTCCAATACCCTACTCAACAAATTGGATGCAGTCTATCACAGTGCAATCTGTTTTGTCACCAAAGCCCCATATACTACCCACCATTGCGACCTGTACACTCTCGTTGGCTGGCCCTCGCTTCATACTCGTCGCCAAACCCACTGGCTCCATGTCATCTACAAGACCCTGCTAGGTAAAGTCCCCCCTTATCTCAGCTCGCTGGTCACCATAGCATCACCCACCTGTAGCACGCACTCCAGCAGGTATATCTCTCTGGTCACCCCCAAAACCAATTCTTTCTTTAGCCGCCTCTCCTTCCAGTTCTCTGCTGACAATGACTGGAACGAACTACAAAAATCTCTGAAACTGGAAACACTTATCTCCCTCACTAGCTTTAACCTCTAGTGACTCCCAAACCCGCATGCGGGAGCGTAATCATCGCCTGAAACTAATTAGCATAATGCAGCGGACATAAATATCCCTAGAAAATATTCCTATTCATGAAAATCACAAATGAAATATATTGAGACACAGCTTAGCCTTTTGTTAATCACACTGTCATCTCAGATTTTCAAAATATGCTTTACAGCCAACGCTAGACAAGCATTTGTGTAAGTTTATCATAGCCTAGGATAGCATTATGCCTTGCTAGCAGCAGGCAACCTTGTCACGGAAATCAGAAAAGCAATCAAATTAAATCGTTTACCTTTGATGAACTTCGGATGTTTTCACTCACGAGACTCCCAGGTAGATAGCCAGAGTTCATTTTTTCCCAAAATATTATTTTTGTAGGTGAAACAGCTCCGTTTGTTCTTCACGTTTGGCTGAGAAATCGCCCGGAAATTACGGTCACCACAACGTCGAAAAATATTCCAAATTAGCTCCATAATATCGACAGAAACATGGCAAACGTTGTTTAGAATCCATCCTCAAACGTTAGTGTTTTCTATTGAAAGCTGTCAATTATATGCATATTCTAGAATCTTTTCCTGACAAAATATCCAGTTTAAAACGGGAACGTTTTCTTTCCAAAAATGAAAATACTGCCCCCTAACACCAAGAGTTAAGCACCAACTGTCAGAGCAGCTCACAGATTACTGCACCTGTACATAGCCCACCTATAATGTAGCCCAAACAACTACCTCTTTCCCTACTGTATTTATTTTATTTATTTATTTATTTATTTATTTTGCTCCTTTGCACCCCATTATTTTTATTTCTACTTTGCACATTCTTCCACTGCAAATCTACCATTCCAGTGTTTTACTTGCTATATTGTATTTACTTTGCCACCATGGCCTTTCTTTGCCTTTACCTCCCTTATCTCACCTCATTTGCTCACATCGTATATAGACTTGTTTATACTGTATTAGTGACTGTATGTTTGTTTTACTCCATGTGTAACTCTGTGTTGTTGTATGTGTCGAACTGCTTTACTTTATCTTGGCCAGGTCGCAATTGTAAATGAGAACTTGTTCTCAACTTGCCTACCTGGTTAAATAAAGGTGAAATAAATAAATGATCAATTTAGGTTTTAAGTACCGTTGACTCTTTCGGTTAGAAGCATAAACTTTTGCAATCACATACATTATTTTGGATTTGTGTGCCCATAAAAACAGTTTTCACCCTGTAACATAAGGAGACAAGAAATGGTTACACTGCATTTCTGAGATCTCTATACAAAAAAAAACTGTCCTACAGCTATATCCAGGATTCTTACAGGGTTAAAGTTCAATGTCTAACAGTATATGATATAACGACAACTTACACTGCCATAAATGCAAGAACAGAAAAGTAATTTTTTATGTAACACGATTTTGGACAAATCCGTCAAGACGATGATAAAAGGTTAAACATAGGTTTTTAAGTAAACTTTGATTGAATATAGCTATGATCCCCCATTACATCTTCATGTAATGACATTTTTTGCAGATTGTTATCAATGACTTATCAGCAGCTGTAAAAAGTTGTCCAGTGTGGGAAATCCCAAATGCTGAATTGTGTATGTTTGTGCTTGCCTGAATGTATGTGCCTCAATATGTGTGTGTGTGTTGATGTTTACAGAAGTTAACATGGAGGTCAGGCGAGGCAGACAGAAAGAACTGTGCCATGAAGGGGAAACACAGAGTAAGACTTTACTATACTTACTAATATACTATGTTACTACTCACTGCCTTTCTACTGACTACTATAGACTCTCTACACTCGGCTTTACCTCTCACCTCATAATGTCTTATCATTATAGCTGCCATTATAGCTACTGGCTATAGCTGCCATTATAGCTACTGGCTATAGCTGCCATTATAGCTACTGGCTAAACGGTTTATAATATGATCTCCTCTCTCTCTGTCCTCCTCCAGGATGAGTGTCATAACTACATCAAGGTTCTGGTTCCCAGAAATGATGACCTGGTGTTCATCTGTGGAACAAACGGCTTCAACCCCATGTGCCGATACTACAGGGTAAGACAACAGCAGGGTGTGTGAGAAACGTTCTCTCTCCCTCCCGCTCTGCCTCCATAAGCACCTATTGTTCACTATGCCGTCCGCGTCTTTGTTAACGGAGTGCATGTGTGTCTGTGTGTAGCTGGATAACCTGGAGTTTGATGGGGAGGAAATCAGCGGACTGGCACGATGCCCGTTTGACGCCAAGCAGACCAATGTCGCTCTGTTCGCTGGTATAACCACACACACACACACACACACACACAGACACACACACACACACACACACACACACACACACTGTGGCCATAGCAACTAGGGTTCATAAGTCAGTCTGTAAACAAACAGTTTGAACCAGGGTGTTAGATCCACATGTCCAGTCTGACAGAATGGAATGTGTTTGTCTGACCTGTGTGTGTGTGTGTGTGTGTTGTTTCAGACGGGAAGCTGTACTCGGCAACGGTTGCTGACTTCCTGGCGAGCGACGCAGTGATCTACCGTAGTATGGGTGACGGCTCGGCCCTCAGGACTATCAAATACGACTCCAAATGGCTGAAAGGTAAACATAGCAGTGTGTGTTGACCACAGACTCTGTCCATGTCCCTGTCCTGCGAAGACGTCCTGTAGCTCTGCTCTGTCACACTATCTAGGTCAACTTTTACACACAGCTGTAACAGGAACACTGAAATATTCAGGATGGATGCAGAGAGAGAGAGAGAAGTGGGGAAGGAGGGAGAGGGGAGGAGAACAGAGAGAGACAGAGTTGAAGGGAGGACAGAGGTAGTTATGTATAGACAGTGGTAGTTATGTAAAGACAGTGGTAGTTATGTATAGACAGAGGTAGTTATGTATAGACAGAGGTAGTTATGTATAGACAGAGGTAGTTATGTATAGACAGAGGTAGTTATGTATAGACAGAGGTAGAAGTAGAGGGAGAGAAAAAAAGAGACGTGACAACACAAAACCTCTGTCCCCTCTCTCTTCCAGAGCCCCATTTCCTGCATGCAGTGGATTATGGGAACTATGTCTACTTCTTCTACAGAGAGATCGCAGCAGAACACAACAACTTGGGCAAGGTAACACACACACACACACACACACACACACACACACACACACACACACACACACACAGTTTACTAGACAACATTGTATATTATAAATATTGATGTATTATAAATAGTAAACACTATATTACCAGACAACAGACAGTGTTGTAGAAAAGTGCAGAGTACAGCAGAATGTGTAAGGTGTAGTTTGGTAGGGACTGAACTGTAGGTCAAACTACTTTACATGTAAACCCTTTACCCATGGAGAGGATTCACACACACACACACACACACACACACACACACACACACACACACACACACACACACACACACACACACACACACACACACACACACACACACACACACACACACTCTTGGTGGTAATGGATGTTTTCTGCAGTTGTTAGTTGCTTTAGCCACCACAGGCCTCATATTTACCCATGATGCATCATTCAGAGAATGGGCGGCCAGGCTGAAACCGTGGGATGATAAATATTTTAGCGCTACTAATGCTGGGATGTGTGTTTGTGTGTGTTCCTGTGTGTGTGTGTGTGTGTGTGTGTGTGTGTGTGTGTCGATGCTGATGGGTCTGGGATAACACCTGGGCAGATGGAGCTTTGCACTGGTCAATTATTTAAGCTGTTTCTGCTGACTGCTTCACACGCTTCATTTAAACCACAATAGCTCTAGCCCTAGTCCCCCACACTCCAACACCCAGAGCTTTAGCCCTAGTCCCCCACACTCCAACACCCAGAGCTCTAGCCCTAGTCCCCCACACTCCAACACCCAGAGCTCTAGCCCTAGTCCCCCACACCCAGAGCTCTAGCCCTAGTCCCCCACACTCCAACACCCAGAGCTCTAGCCCTAGTCCCCCACACCCAGAGCTCTAGCCCTAGTCCCCCACACTCCAACTCCCAGAGCTCTAGCCCTAGTCCCACACAGTCCAACACCCAGAGCCCTAGCCCTAGTCCCCCACAGTCCAACACCCAGAGCCCTAGCCCTAGTCCCCCATAGTCCAACACCCAGAGCTCTAGCCCTAGTCCCACACAGTCCAACACCCAGAGCCCTAGCCCTAGTCCCTAACAGTCCAACACCCAGAGCTCTAGCCCTAGTCCCACACAGTCCAACACCCAGAGCTCTAGCCCTAGTCCCACACAGTCCAACACCCAGAGCTGTAGCCCTAGTCCCCTACAGCCCAACACTCCAACACCCAGAGCTCTAGCCCTAGTCCCCTACAGCCCAACACCCAGAGCCCTAGTCCCCCACAGTCCAACACCCAGAGCTCTAGCCCAGAGATCTAGCCCAGTCCCTATCATATAGCCCCGTCCTATAGCCCAGTCCCCATCATATAGCCCAGTCCCTATCATATAGCCCCATCCTATAGCCCAGTCCCCGTCCTATAGCCCAGACCCTATCATATAGCCCCATACTATAGCCCAATTCCAGTCCTATAGCCCACTCCCTATCATATAGTTCCGTCTTATAGCACCATCCTATAGCCCAGTCCCTATCATATAGCCCAGTCCTATAGCCCAGCCCTATAGCCCAGTCCCTATCATATAGCACCGTCCTATAGCCCAGTCCTATAGCCCAGTACCTATCAAATAGCACCGTCCTACAGCCCAGCCCCTATCATATAGCCTAGCCCCTATCATATAGCCCAGTCCTATAGCCCATCTCTGTCCTAGTTCAAGGTTAATCAGACTGAGTAAAGAGGTGTGTGTGAATCAGGTTTAGGGCTAAGAGGTGTGAGTGTGAGGTGTTTGTTCAATCGGAGCTTCAAACAAATGTCCTCTCTGACACAGGGTCCTGGATAAGCATGTGTGTGCGCCCGCGCGTGTGCTTGTGTATGCGTCACACTGTGAGGCCACAGGATGAGGCAGATGTCTTATTCAGAGGGAGGAAGTGTTTTAGTGATGCTGATTGCAGAGTCTCTCTCTCTCCCCCCTGCTCCCCCTTTCCTTTCCAGGCCGTCTACTCCAGAGTGGCTCGTATCTGTAAGAACGACGTAGGCGGGTCTCAGCGTGTGTTGGAGAAACACTGGACGTCCTTCGTCAAGGCCAGACTCAACTGTTCTGTTCCTGGAGAATCGTTCTTCTACTTCGATGTTCTACAGTCCATCACTGACATCATCAACATCAACGGAGTTCCTTCTGTGGTGGGAGTCTTCACTACACAGATGAACAGGTAAGGATGGACACACTGAGGCTGCATCCCAAATGGCACCCTATTCCCTGTATAGTGCACTACTTTTGACTAGGGACCATAGGGATCTGGTCAAAGTGGTTCACTATACGGGAATAGGGTGCCATTTGGGGTACACTCTTTGTAATATTGGTGTAACAGATGTGTAACAGATGTGTTGTTATTGTGAATCTCTTGTGTGTGTTTTCTCCATATCTAGTTAATAGTAGTTGTGTAACAGTGTGTGGTTGTGTTCCTCTCTCTTCAGTATCCTAGGGTCTATAGTGTGTATATTAGTAGCTATAGTTAATAGTAGTTGTGTAACAGTGTGTGGTTGTGTTCCTCTCTCTTCAGTATCCTAGGGCCTACAGTGTGTATATTAGTAGCTATAGTTAATAGTAGTTGTGTAACAGTGTGTGGTTGTGTTCCTCTCTCTTCAGTATCCTAGGGCCTACAGTGTGTATATTAGTAGCTATAGTTAATAGTAGTTGTGTAACAGTGTGTGGTTGTGTTCCTCTCTCTTCAGTATCCTAGGGCCTACAGTGTGTATATTAGTAGCTATAGTTAATAGTAGTTGTGTAACAGTGTGTGGTTGTGTTCCTCTCTCTTCAGTATCCTAGGGCCTACAGTGTGTATATTAGTAGCTATAGTTAATAGTAGTTGTGTAACAGTGTGTGGTTGTGTTCCTCTCTCTTCAGTATCCCAGGGCCTACAGTGTGTATATTAGTAGCTATAGTTAATAGTAGTTGTGTAACAGTGTGTGGTTGTGTTCCTCTCTCTTCAGTATCCTAGGGTCTACAGTGTGTATATTAGTAGCTATAGTTAATATTAGTTGTGTAACAGTGTGTGGTTGTGTTCCTCTCTCTTCAGTATCCCAGGGCCTACAGTGTGTATATTAGTAGCTATAGTTAATATTAGTTGTGTAACAGTGTGTGGTTGTGTTCCTCTCTCTTCAGTATCCCAGGGCCTACAGTGTGTATATTAGTAGCTATAGTTAATAGTAGTTGTGTAACAGTGTGTGGTTGTGTTCCTCTCTCTTCAGTATCCCAGGGCCTACAGTGTGTATATTAGTAGCTATAGTTAATAGTAGTTGTGTAACAGTGTGTGGTTGTGTTCCTCTCTCTTCCGTATCCTAGGGTCTACAGTGTGTATATTAGTAGCTATAGTTAATATTAGTTGTGTAACAGTGTGTGGTTGTGTTCCTCTCTCTTCAGTATCCCAGGGCCTACAGTGTGTATATTAGTAGCTATAGTTAATATTAGTTGTGTAACAGTGTGTGGTTGTGTTCCTCTCTCTTCAGTATCCCAGGGCCTACAGTGTGTATATTAGTAGCTATAGTTAATAGTAGTTGTGTAACAGTGTGTGGTTGTGTTCCTCTCTCTTCAGTATCCCAGGGCCTACAGTGTGTATATTAGTAGCTATAGTTAATATTAGTTGTGTAACAGTGTGTGGTTGTGTTCCTCTCTCTTCAGTATCCCAGGGCCTACAGTGTGTATATTAGTAGCTATAGTTAATAGTAGTTGTGTAACAGTGTGTGGTTGTGTTCCTCTCTCTTCAGTATCCCAGGGCCTACAGTGTGTATATTAGTAGCTATAGTTAATAGTAGTTGTGTAACAGTGTGTGGTTGTGTTCCTCTCTCTTCAGTATCCTAGGGTCTACAGTGTGTATATTAGTAGCTATAGTTAATAGTAGTTGTGTAACAGTGTGTGGTTGTGTTCCTCTCTCTTCAGTATCCCAGGGCCTACAGTGTGTATATTAGTAGCTATAGTTAATAGTAGTTGTGTAACAGTGTGTGGTTGTGTTCCTCTCTCTTCAGTATCCCAGGGTCGACAGTGTGTATATTAGTAGCTATAGTTAATAGTAGTTGTGTAACAGTGTGTGGTTGTGTTCCTCTCTCTTCAGTATCCCAGGGCCTACAGTGTGTATATTAGTAGCTATAGTTAATAGTAGTTGTGTAACAGTGTGTGGTTGTGTTCCTCTCTCTTCATTATCCCAGGGTCTACAGTGTGTATATTAGTAGCTATAGTTAATAGTAGTTGTGTAACAGTGTGTGGTTGTGTTCCTCTCTCTTCAGTATCCCAGGGCCTACAGTGTGTATATTAGTAGCTATAGTTAATAGTAGTTGTGTAACAGTGTGTGGTTGTGTTCCTCTCTCTTCAGTATCCCAGGGCCTACAGTGTGTATATTAGTAGCTATAGTTAATATTAGTTGTGTAACAGTGTGTGGTTGTGTTCCTCTCTCTTCAGTATCCCAGGGCCTACAGTGTGTATATTAGTAGCTATAGTTAATAGTAGTTGTGTAACAGTGTGTGGTTGTGTTCCTCTCTCTTCAGTATCCTAGGGTCTACAGTGTGTATATTAGTAGCTATAGTTAATAGTAGTTGTGTAACAGTGTGTGGTTGTGTTCCTCTCTCTTCAGTATCCCAGGGCCTACAGTGTGTATATTAGTAGCTATAGTTAATAGTAGTTGTGTAACAGTGTGTGGTTGTGTTCCTCTCTCTTCAGTATCCCAGGGTCGACAGTGTGTATATTAGTAGCTATAGTTAATAGTAGTTGTGTAACAGTGTGTGGTTGTGTTCCTCTCTCTTCAGTATCCCAGGGCCTACAGTGTGTATATTAGTAGCTATAGTTAATAGTAGTTGTGTAACAGTGTGTGGTTGTGTTCCTCTCTCTTCAGTATCCCAGGGTCTACAGTGTGTATATTAGTAGCTATAGTTAATAGTAGTTGTGTAACAGTGTGTGGTTGTGTTCCTCTCTCTTCAGTATCCCAGGGCCTACAGTGTGTATATTAGTAGCTATAGTTAATAGTAGTTGTGTAACAGTGTGTGGTTGTGTTCCTCTCTCTTCAGTATCCCAGGGTCTGCAGTGTGTGCGTTCTCCATGGATGACATAGAGAAGGTGTTCAGAGGACGATTTAAAGAACAGAAAACACCTGACTCTGTCTGGACCGCCTTCCCAGAGGAGAGACTGCCCAAACCCAGGTATGTACCTGTACCTTTACCCAAACCCAAACCCAGGTATGTACCTGTACCTTTACCCTAACCCAGGTATGTACCTGTATCTTTCCCTAACCCAGGTATGTACCTGTACCTTTACCCAAACCCAGGTATGTACCTGTACCTTTCCCTAACCCAGGTATGTACCTGTACCTTTACCCAAACCCAAACCCAGGTATGTACCTGTACCTTTACCCAAACCCAAACCCAGGTATGTACCTGTACCTTTACCCAAACCCAAACCCAGGTATGTACCTGTACCTTTACCCTAACCCAGGTATGTACCTGTATCTTTACCCAAACCCAGGTATGTACCTGTACCTTTCCCTAACCCAGGTATGTACCTGTACCTTTACCCAAACCCAAACCCAGGTATGTACCTGTACCTTTCCCCAAACCCAGGTATGTACCTGTACCTTTACCCAAACCCAAACCCAGGTATGTACCTGTACCTTTACCCAAACCCAAACCCAGGTATGTACCTGTACCTTTACCCAAACCCAGGTACTATACCTACAGTATGTCAGTCTCTAACCCTGACCCAAGCCCAGGTACTATACCTACAGTATGTCAGTCTCTAACCCTGACCCAAGCCCAGGTACTATACCTACAGTATGTCAGTCTCTAACCCTGACCCAAGCCCAGTATGTCTCAGTAAGTGTATGTCAGTCTCTAACACTGACCCAAGCCCAGTATGTCTCAGTAAGTGTATGTCAGTCTCTAACCCTGACCCAAGCCCAGTATGTCTCAGTAAGTGTATGTCAGTCTCTAACCCTGACCCAAGCCCAGTATGTCTCAGTAAGTGTATGTCAGTCTCTAACCCTGACCCAAGCCCAGTATGTCTCAGTAAGTGTATGTCAGTCTCTAACCCTGACCCAAGCCCAGTATGTCTCAGTAAGTGTATGTCAGTCTCTAACCCTGACCCAAGCCCAGTATGTCTCAGTAAGTGTATGTCAGTCTCTAACCCTGACCCAAGCCCAGTATGTCTCAGTAAGTGTATGTCAGTCTCTAACCCTGACCCAAGCCCAGTATGTCTCAGTAAGTGTATGTCAGTCTCTAACCCTGACCCAAGCCCAGTATGTCTCAGTAAGTGTATGTCAGTCTCTAACCCTGACCCAAGTCCAGTATGTCTCAGTAAGTGTATGTCAGTCTCTAACCCTGACCCAAGCCCAGTATGTCTCAGTAAGTGAATGTCAGTCTCTAACCCTGACCCAAGCCCAGTATGTCTCAGTAAGTGTATGTCAGTCTCTAACCCTTACCCAAGCCCAGTATGTCTCAGTAAGTGTATGTCAGTCTCTAACCCTGACCCAAGCCCAGTATGTCACAGTAAGTGTGTGTCAGTCTCTAACCCTGACCCAAGCCCAGTATGTCTCAGTAAGTGTATGTCAGTCTGCACAACAACAGGTACATGACCCACCCTTAAGTTTATGATGCAGGGCAGGACTGTATTGTCACCATAACCTTGAGTTTTGGTCTCATTGAGATAAACCCTCTTTAACAAGAGAGACATGGTCTATGACCACACACACGTACACACACACACGTACACACACGTACACACACGTACACACACACACACACACACACACACACACACACACACACACACACACACACACACACACACACACACACACACACACACACACATACACACACACACACACACACACACACACACACACACACACACACACACAGATGATGGTTATTAGCAGTAAATAATGAATCTGGATATTTAGACGTTGCATATTTAAGCTGTATTCACATACACACGTAGCTCAGCTCTCTGGCCCCAGAGCTCCACAGAGCTGCTCATTATGGTGGTAAATAATGAAGATTCTAATCCTCTGTTATGACTTCATGTTTACGGTGATACAGCAGCACGTCTCTTTGTGGTCCTGACAGGCATCTGCTCCTCTGTCATACCCTAACCCCTCTCCTCAGTTCAATTCAATAGTCAACATTATTAGTCCCTACAGGGGGATGGTAGCTGGGCTCATGTGTGACCTGTGGTGACCTTTGACCCCTCTCTGACCCCTATGACTCCAGGCCAGGCTGCTGTGCGGGTCACGGCCAGGCTGAGTCCTATAAGACCTCTATAGAGTTCCCTGATGAGACCCTCCTCTTCATCAAGTCTCACCCCCTCATGGACTCCTCCGTGCCTAACATAGGAGATGAGCCCTGGTTCACCAAGACACGCGTCAGGTAAGCACACACAGACAAACACACACACGCACACATCGCAAGAGTTGCTTGTAGGATCTAAATTCCCGGGTAACAATCAACAAAAAACTAAATCAAAATGCTCATTTGTAGATCGCACTGATGGCCTTTAAATACTGGCTTGATAATTCCTACTGAAGTCTGACTGTCCTCCTGTCTTGTCCTTGTCTCTCTAGGTACAGGCTGACAGCCCTGGCGGTGGACAACGCGGCTGGTCCACATGGTAACTACACGGTGCTGTTCATTGGTTCAGAGGCGGGCGTGGTGCTGAAGGTTCTAGCCAAGACTTCCCCTCTGTCCCTAAACGACAGCATCCTATTGGAGGAGATTGACCTGTTCAACAGAGCCAAGTACGGAACACTCACTACACGTCTCTCACTGTCTCTCTCTCTTACTCTCTTTGCGTCTCTCTCTTAGTCTCTGTCTCACTGTCTTTCTCTTTTTTTGGTCTCATCTCTCACTCTGTGTTCTTCTCTTTCACGCTGTGTGTCTCTCACCGTCTGTCTCTCACTGTCTGTCTCTCCTCTCTCTTCCTCTCAGTCTCTCTCGCTCTCCTCTTTCTTCCTTTCAGTATCTCTCGACTGTCTTTCCCTGTCTCTCTCTTTCCTCTGTCACTTTCTCTTTCCTCTGTCTTCCTCTGTCTCTCTCTCTTTCCTCTGTCTTCCTCTGTGTCTCTCTCTTTCTTCTGTCTTCCTCTGTCTCTCTCTTTCCTCTGTCTTCCTCTGTCTCTCTCTTTCCTCTGTCTTCCTCTGTCTCTCTCTCTTTCCTCTGTCTTCCTCTGTCTTCCTCTGTCTCTCTCTCTTTCCTCTGTATTCCTCTGCCTCTCTCTCTCTCTCTCCTCTGTCTTCCTCTGTCTTCCTCTCAGTCTCTCGTTCTCTCCTGTCAGTAAGGGTATCAGGGCTAAACAGTGCCACTGTGATTACATCTGGAGAGTGAAACCGTAGACAGGCCTTTCTGATAAACAACCGATCAAGTAACCTGTAATCTGATTTCTGATTCTCCTCTGTCTCCCCCTCCACCACCCACCCTCCCTTTCTCTCTCTCCCCTACTCCCTCTCCTCTCCTAACCCATCTCTTCCCTCTCTTTTCTTCTCTCTGTCTCCCAGGTGTCTGTCTAACAGTGAGGATGACAGGCATATTTTGTCGCTCCATGTTGACAGAGACACACACAGTGTGTATGTAGCTTTCTCTAGCTGTGTGGTTCGCATGCCTCTCAGCCGCTGTGAGCGACACACTAACTGCCACAAGTGAGTCAGACACAGACACATACAGACACACACACACACGCATTCAGAAACATGCACACACTCCACTCCAAGGTTACTTTCTGCTGTACCTGGTCACAGGTTTGTGTGTTCATTGATGTGTTTTTTCTCTATCTACATGTCATAAACACTGAGTACCTGTAGCACACTGGTTAATATACAGCCAGACAGAGGTTAACTGGTTCTGCCTATTTAACCCTGTATGGTGAACTGTATATTTACAGATATGTTAACCCTGTGTTGTGTTTCTCCCCTAGGTCTTGTATAGCGTCCAGGGACCCCTACTGTGGCTGGATGCCTCATGGAGCCTGTGAGAGGATCCTGCCTGGAGTTCTGTGAGTACCAAGTATTACAATACTAAATAGTATGAATACTCAGGGCCCTAAAGTGTGATCAATTTGATCTCATATGCAACAAAATATTTTGCTGTGCGACCTGGAGTTTTTAATTTGGGAGCACCAGTGCAACCCCAAAAAATCCAATATGAGTTTTTCTTTATTTTGAATAATAATGTTTGTAATGATAAGGCTTCGTTGTACCGTTGTTTCCCGAGCGCAGATTCGTTAGCACCCTGATTGCACCACTAATCCAGTGGAAACTGCTTGTTTTTAGCCCAAACATTTCAAAAGATCTGACTCATATTACTGGAGCAACATTTATTTATTCTGGTCACGGATTGGAGGGACACATTTTACATTCACAAACCAGGTCACGGGCCTTTCTAAAACTATTGGAGGGACACATTTTACATCATAAACCAGGTCACGGGCCTTTCTAAAACTATTGGAGGGACACATTTTACATCATAAACCAGGTCACGGGCCTTTCTAAAACTATTGGAGGGACACATTTTACATTCATAAACCAGGTCACGGGCCTTTCTAAAACTATTGGAGGGACACATTTTACATTCATAAACCAGGTCACGGGCCTTTCTAAAACTATTGGAGGGACACATTTTACATTCATAAACCAGGTCACGGGCCTTTCTAAAACTATTGGAGGGACACATTTTACATTCATAAACCAGGTCACGGGCCTTTCTAAAACTATTGGAGGGACACATTTTACATTCATAAACCAGGTCACGGGCCTTTCTAAAACTATTGGAGGGACACATTTTACATTCATAAACCAGGTCACGGGCCTTTCTAAAACTATTGGAGGGACACATTTTACATTCATAAACCAGGTCACGGGCCTTTCTAAAACTGTTTGCGGGCCGCATTTGTTTTACACCTTGTTCAGTCATGTTTGTTATCTCATTAGCTATCTAGCAAACGACCTGGTAACTTGACTTATATCCAAACATTTGGAGGCACAGAAAGAAAGGAAAGGGAATAGCTTCTTCAGGAGATCAATGATCAATGAATGAATGGAACAATGAATGGCACAAGCATTTCGCTACACCCGCAATAACATCTGCTAAATATGCGTACGTGACCAATAAAATTGTATTTGATTTGAATGAGAGATGTCCTGCATGACATCATCACAAATGCTCTTAAAGAGACAGTGAACAATTTTCGATGTAATGCATCTCAATAGGAAAATAGTGCTTTTACATAATGTAGAAACCGTATATTCCCCAAAATTACTTTTTCATTTCAATGACAGGTATCTGTATCAACATTTTAGGTTTTTATAGTAAACACATGTATTTACAGGGTTCCATATGAGTTTTTAGGGCACAACATGGGCTGTAGAGCAGCTAGACTTCATATAGACTACATCTCAATCTATTTCAAAAATCAGATTTTCTGGTTCTCCTAACCTTTTTAAAGGCGGGAGGACCAGTGCTACCAATGAAAAATGTAAATGTAGAGCCCTGTGAGTATTAAATATTACAATACTACCACAGTACTAAGCTAGGGTACATACTACAGAGTTCAGGAAAAACTTGAATTAAGGAAGGAAATGTTGGTTAGAGAGGTTTGGTTCTCGGCTCTAATCTCCTCCCCTCTGCCTCTCTCGTTCAGGTCTGGTTATGAGCAGGATGTAGAGTTTGGGAACACGGTTCAGCTGGGAGACTGCCATGGTGAGCCCCTCCCATTCATACCAACCCATCTCTTTCTCACTCTCTCTTGCTATCACACACCATCAGTCTGCACAACCAACCAGTAACACACTACCAGTAACACCAGTAACCACACCATACCAACACACCAATCAGTAACCCTCCCTACATGGTTCTATGTTCAGTATTAACATACACATCTTCCGTAGATCCACATACTGTACACAGCCAGGCCACCTGTAACTACTAATGCTGCCTACTTGGAGGGGAGAAACATAGACGTGCTCTACCAGTAGCAGTACTAAGACAGTGTTGCTATAGGAGACACACCAGACCAAACCATAGAACTAGAACAGGGGATAGAGGCCATGCATAGCTGTCTCTCCTCAGGTCTAGAGACAGACAAGACTTGGAGCAATAGGCCTACTCAGACAACCTGTCCTTTAGCTTTTTATCATTTGATTAGAAAGAACTACACTCTTAGTTATCGGGGCCTTTTTTTGTTTTGGGACTTTTCTTTTGGGTTCCTTTATACTGATTTCTTGTTCCTTTAATTGTTTTAGTGTTTTTGGCCACTACATCAGCGACAGATTACAAATCATTTGGTGACCCGACCTCTGGTTAGTTGGATCTTTTATTCCGCTGGTTTCTTTCTTTCCTTGAACTCCAAACCCCTCTCTCCGTCCATCCTTCCTTCAACGCTGCTCACTCTTCATCTTATTTAACAAACCTCCTCTTCTTCAACACCTTTTTATCTTCTTCATCATCTCAACAACTATCATCATCACCGGGTCTCGTCAGAAATCTCCATCTCCACACGGACTCATTTCCTCACTTCCTCACGCACTTCCTCTTTACTTCCTGCATGCTCACTCGGCGCCCCTCCCTCCTCTGACGTCATCACTGCTATGAAATCATCGCTGCTGTGTACCAAAGACCTTCCTCAGACAACTCTCACCCTTTTCCCCTTTCAAACTGTATCCTGTCTCAACAAAATGAATCTTACAACTGTATTTCTATGACTGGTAATGATAAATAAAATAGCTCTTGAATCAGAAAAGGTATTCTTTTTTCAAACAGCATTATCATAAAACATAAAACCTATTATGTTATGTAAACTAACCCACATGTGCGTACACATACCAATCCATGCCTACTAACCAGGATGTAAGCTAACAGCCTGCTGGCCTCATGTCTACACACCCTGTTAACAGTTTGTTTGTCACCACAGACATGGAGTTGTCATCTACGTCATTCACAGACCAGCCCAGTGGGCCCATACACCCCCCAGTACCCCCAGTACTCACCCCCACCCTGAGCCCCCATCCTGGGCTTGGTCCTGGGGAAGGGCCTGGGTTGGGGCCTGGGGCTGGTTTTCCAGACCTGTATGGCTCAGGGTTTGTGCAGCAGGATGACCCGGCCACCTCCCATTCACTAGAGTCACTCCCAGGGGGCCTAGAGGGTAAGGCCTAGCAGGGAGAGAGAGAACTGCTGCCACCACACTGTATGGAGCCCTGACGGTCCCATAGCTGCTACAGCAGACACACACACACACAGTACCAGTCAAAAGTCCGGACACACCTACTCATTCAAGGGTTTTTCTTTATTTGTACTATTTTCTACATTGTAGAATAATAGTGAAGACATCAAAACTATGAAATAACACATATGGAATCATGTAGTAACCAAAAAAGTGTTAAACAAATCAAAATACATGCTATATTTTAGATTATTCGAAGTAGCCTTTGCCTTGATGGCAGCTTTGCACACTCTTGGCATTCTCTAGACCAGCTTCATGAGGAACTTGTTGGTTGCTTTTCCATCACTCTGCAGTCCAACTCATCCTAAACCATCTCAATTGGGTTGAGGTCAGGTGATTATGGAGGCCAGGTCATCTGATGCAGCACTCCATCACTCCCCTTTGTCAAATAGACTTGCACAACCTGGAGGTGTGTTTTTGGGCCATTGATCTGTTGAAAAACAAATGATAGTCCCAATAAGCGCAAACCAGATGGGATGGCATATCGCAGCAGAATGCTGTGGTAGCCTTAAATAAGTAAATCACAGACCGTGTCACCAGCAAAGCCCCATCAAACACACACGCGGAGATCATCCGTTCACCTACTCTGTGCCTCACAAAGACACGGCGGTTGGAACCAAAAATCTCAAATTTAGACTCATCAGACCGAAGGACAGAATTCCACCGGTCTAATGTCCATTTGCTCGTGTTTCTTGGCCCAAGCAAGTCTCTTCTTAATATTGGTGTCATTTTGTAGTGGTTTCTTTGCAGCAATTTGACCCTGAAGGCCTGATTCATGCAGTCTCCTCTGAACAGTTGATGTTGAGATGTGTCTGTTACTTGAACTCTGAAGCATTTATTTGGGCTGCAATTTCTGAGGCTGGTAACTCTAATGAACTTATCATCTGCAGTGGAAATAACTCTGGGTCTTCCTGTTCTGTGGCGGTCCTCATGAGAGCCAGTTTCATCATAACGCTTGATGGTTTTTGCGACTGCATTTGAAGAAACTTGTTGAAATGTTCCGTATTGACTGACCTTCATGTCTTAAAGTAATTATGGACTGTCATTTCTCTTTGCTTATTTGAGCTGTTCTTGCCATAATATGGACTTGGTCTTTTACCAAATAGGGCTATCTTCTGTATTCACCCTACCTTGTCACAACACAACTGATTGGCTCAAATGCATTGAGGAAAGAAATTCCACAAATGAACTTTTAACAGGGCACACCTGTTAATTGAAATGCATTGCAGGTGACTACCTCATAAAGCTGGTTGAGAGAATGCCAAGGGTGTGCAAAGCTGTCATTAAGGCAAAGGGTGGCTACTTTGAAGAATCTCAAATGTAACATATATTTTGATTTGTTTAATACTTTTTTTGGTTACTACATGATTTCATATGTGATATTTCATAGTTTTGATGTCTTCACTATTATTCTACAAGAAAAACCTTGAATGAGTAGGTGTGTACATTTTTGACTGGTACTGTACACACACACACACACACCACATGCACACACCACACCCACGCACGCACACACGCACACACACACACACACACACACACACACACACACACACACACACACACACACACTCTCTCTCAGTGGCAGGTATTTGGGATTACCATCAATTGATATAGCAGATGACATTTTTCAGATTTTGTTATGATTTATATTTCATCCAACTGTATTTTGATTTATTCATTGATTTATTGTCATGATTATAATGATTTTCTACATGGTGAAAATGTATTTTCTCCCTTTTTAAACAATTATTTCAAATCTTATCTTCAAACCTTCTGCACTTCTATATTCTTTCTTCAGACTCTTTATTTTGCCCTTGTTTCTCTCTGTGCCAGTAGACCCTATAACCCTGGCTGTTACAGTTGAAGGGTTAACCCTGTTTCCGGGTGTAAAGGGTTAACCCTGGGAGTTAGGTTTTTTAACCCTAGGAGCGTTAGAGCAGGTCCCAGGCCTGTCCATTAACCCCTCCGGCTCCAGGACCTCTCTCTGTCTCTCTCCTGCTCTGTGAATGTTTAACTCGTCCATGTCTGTGGTTACTAACCAAGCTGCAGTCTAGAAACAGAACAGCCTCACCATGTAGAGGACAAACTACAATCCTCTTCCCTTTGACAACGCTGGGGAGTCAATGGTTCATTGTCTTTCTGATTTTGGGAGAACAAGTCTTTCTCTGTCCTGGTTAGGAATGCACTAACCCTATTTCTATCTGGACAAATGTTTGACACTTGGTAGGGAAAAAGCAACACTTCAATTCTTCCTTTTCAAACTAACATAATACTACTTCTTCTAGATTGGCTTACATCACCGGAGTGGTTGTGGGATCCTAACCATTTTCACCATGTATTTACAATTAAGAATGACTAGAGTGGAAGCCAATCTGAATGGTTTTGGCAATTATAAAATCCCTGTTGGATAGCGGACAGAATACCTTTAAGGGGAAAAGCAGAGAAACCATGCATGTGTCCACAAACACACCTGATATAGAGGTGTAGTATAAAACTGTGATTGGCTGTGATTGTGTGTGTCGGGGTGTTCGTTAACCAATGGGGTGTGTGACTTCAGGTGTGTGGGAGATCCAGGCGGGAGAAGCCAATCAGATGGTCCACATGAATATCCTGATCAGCTGTGTGTTGGCTGCCTTCCTCCTGGGGGCGCTAGTGGCCGGCCTGGTGGTGTTCTGCTACAGAGACTCCTTCCACAAGCCCCGGCACGCCCACAAAGATGCAGAGTCAGCCCCCTCCTGCAGCGACTCCACCGGATCCTTCGCTAAGCTCAACGGGCTCTTCGACAGTCCTGTCAAGGTAACCTGGAGCCCTGAATACAGAGTGCAATTTATGAGTCGTTGTATCTTATGTAGATAGATAGAACCAGAGTGCGAATTATACCGTGACATTCAGGGTGCGGCGTCCACAATTTATTTTGGGGAGGGGGGGCTAATAATAATAATAAAGAAGTAATTTAACGGTAAAAATGTATTACCTTTTAACGTGGCATGAACACAACCAGTCATGATGCTGTCATCTGATTGTCAAACAAATCACCTCAAAATGTAGGCTACCTGTGCATGTTCGTCCAGTCCAAAATAATCCAAACAGTGCAATGCATGTACTCTGATGACTGGAAATAGACATCTGCATGTACTCTGATGACTGGAAATAGACATCTGCATGTACTCTGATGACTGGAAATAGACATCTGCAGGTACTCTGATGACTGGAAATAGACATCTGCATGTACTCTGATGACTGGAAATAGACATCTGCAGGTACTCTGATGACTGGAAATAGACATCTGCATGTACTCTGATGACTGGAAATAGACATCTGCATGTACTCTGATGACTGGAAATAGACATCTGCATGTACTCTGATCACTGGACGTAGATCTGTTTACAAAACACCAAAAAGTGTGCCTACTGACATTCGGCGAATACCATTGATTAGGCCAAATGAATTGATGCTTCTTGCTGACAAATTTAAATGTTTTGTTCCTTGAAAAGTCGGGACAACTGAAATGGGTCTGAAACTGTCCTGGGGAAATTGGGTGGTTACCCTAACACACATGGTCAATTTATGGGAGACACATGGCTGTGTTTGGTGTAGGTTTACTTTGGTGGGACGTTTTAATAACCATGTAAATCTCTAGGACAAGTTGATTTTTATCAACATAGTCGCCTGTGTTTATCCCCTAAAAATTAAACGCTAATGTGGCTATCGTAAAGAACTACAAATACCATGATGATCTGGACAAGACTGCCGAATAGAGGCAAAGGTAAGAATCTCTGGATTAACTATCTGTTAGCTAAATGTAGCAATTCTGTAAACTGTCTTGTGCAAGTTTTAACTTGAGACAATACCTGTTAGCAAAGGTGTCAGCTAGAGACGACGTGCAGAAGCTTGCAGGGATTTGTAGTCTTGCATGTCTACGTTGATACTAATTAGCAGAAAAGTAAATAGAGCTGAATATATTGATAAAAGTCACCTTGTCCTAGAGATTTACATTTATTTATTATTAAAACGCCACGCCTGGGTAAGCCTCCACGAATCACAGCCCTTATGTTAAGTGTTTCTAAAATTTCCTATGAGAAAAATGAATGGAGGAAAACGATTGGAACCATTTCCCTGTTTGACCGCTAGGTTTTATGGGTATTATGACACCTCCACTGTGGGGTAGCCAGTGATGTAGTAGTAAATAAATGGTGGGTAAACTCTGATTGCCGGTTGCGGTGAGAAAAGTTACGCTCCCTATACTTTCAATGCATTTTTCAGAAAGGGAGGGTCAACTGCATTTTGTTGCCTTTACCCTCCACTAGGCCTACACTGCCAGTAGCCTACGCTCTCAACTGAAGCAATTTTACACACATGAACATAAACAGAACAGGTAGCCTACATTCAATATAATACACAAGTTGAATTCTTAGATTCTTCACAGATCATGTGACATAAACCACAACCTTTCCCTACATTTATGACATTAATGATAGTGTAATTTGTAATTATTAAGCATTTAATGATTGAATTAGAACATTGAACTTAAACCCTGTACTATTCCTGGATCTTGGAGATCTCGGAAAAAGCACTAAGTGCAACCGTGCCTATGTAAAATGTCATTATCCAAAATAATATAGGCCTATGCCATTGCCAAATCGAAGTCTTCTGAAGAGTCTACTATAGGCGTACTGTCATTAATGTTGGATGGAATGGTTGCGCATTGCTATTTAGCTGTAGGCTGGTTGTCTAGTGATATTGGAGACAATCATCAGCTGATCCAGGCAGGAAAACTGATATTGATTGAAAATAATAAAGCTAAATAAATGGTCTACTTCTGGTCGCGGACGGCACAGAGAACAGCGATACCCGCGCCCGCCTGAGAAACAAAGCAATGAGCGCTCTAAACAGCTGACTGGCAAAAGCAAACCATTATGAATGAACGGATAAATCTAATGCATTGGAATTAAAGGCGATTTTTATCAAGGGGACTTGGCAAACAAATGGCGAAAGTGAGCAAGTGCAAAGAAAAATCAATGTTTAAAGGAGCTCAGCTGAGGCTGAAATTCAGCACTAGTGAGTGGACAGTGCTGTGGACAGGGAGACGGTTTGTGCAGCCACATAGAAATAAATGGTTTAAACCATGACAGAAAGGTGGGGGTGTTCGATTCATTTGTAAACTTTTATTTTCATATTTACCACTGCTTTTAAACAAATAGGAGAATGGATAAATTAGCGTTATTTAGAAAGCCCCCCCCCCAGGGGAGCTGAGCCCCCCCTGGCTCCCCTGTAATTCACCTTCGGAAACTCCAAGTGGGCTGTCATGTGCCTTTTACTGAGCAGTGGCTTCCATCTGGCAACTCTACCATAAAGGCCTGATTGGTGGAGTGCTACAGAGATGGTTGTCCTTCTGGAAGGTTCTCCCATCTCCACAGAGGAACTCTAGAGCTCTGTCAGAGTGACCATTGGGTTCTTGGTTACCTCCTTGACCAAGGCCCTTCTCCCCCGATTGCTCAGTTTGGCCAGCAGGCCAGCTTTAGGAAGTCTTGGTGGTTCCAAACTTTTTCCATTTAAAAATGATGGAGGCCTCTGTGTTCTTGGGGACCGTCAATGCTGCAGACATTTTTTGAGGGTATTGTGTGTAGATTGCTGAGGATTTATTTTTATTTAATCCATTTTATAATAAGGCTGTAATGTAACAAAATGTTGAAAAAGTCAAGGGGTCTGGATACTTTCTGAAGGCACTGTGTGTGTATGTATGTATGTATGTATGTATGTACAGTATGTACAGTATGTGTTGGCTGGAGGAACCAAATGAACAAAGCCCTCTCTTCTGTCATGTCTTGTCTCCAGGAGTACCAGCCAAGTCTGGACTGTCCCAAGCTGTACACCAACTTACTGAGCAGTGGTAAGGACCTGACGCCTAACGGAGACACCAAGACCATGATCCTCCGGGACGGCTGTCAGCCCCCCGAGCTGGCCGCCCTGCCCACCCCCGAGTCTACCCCTGTGCTGCAGCAGAAAGGCCTGCAGCCAATCAGGAACCAATGGGAGCGAGCCAATCACCACGGGAAGATCAACGGATCCAGGAAGAACTCCAACTCTACCTCCTCCTCCATTGCCAAGAGTCCCCAGTTCCACCCCAGTTCCCCCCCTCCTCACCCCCAGCCCCACCCCCACCCTGCGCTGGGACACTCCCACATCCCCAGCGCCGTCGTCCTTCCCAACGCCACGCACGAATACAGCAGTGGTTACCATGGAAACCCGACCGACGACGTCACACCGCCGCGCACCCTGGACAGGAAGCCAGAGAACATGGAACACCTGCAGGCCACGCCCCCTCATTCTAAAGGGAGCAGAAAGGAGCAGAAGAGGTCGCTGGATGCCAGGAACACACTGAACGACCTGCTGAAGCACCTGAACGATGCTAACACGGCTAATGCTAGCTCCAAGGCTATCCTCCAAGAGGGGGTCGGCTCAGCACCCCGACCCAGCAGACAACACCTGATGCTGGAGCCTCTAGGGGACATCACTGAGGTTCCCCCCAAGGTCCCCAGCCGAGAGGCCTCTCTTTACTCCCCCTCCTCCTCCTCCTCCCTGCCCAGGCACAGCCCCACCAAGAGGGTTGACGTCCCACTGCCCTCCACCCCTAGCTCCCCCACAGGCAGCCTGGGTATGGGAGGAAGCATGAGCGGCACCCTGGAGAGGAGGTACGGCTCTCATCACAGGATCTCTTCTCACAGACACTCCCTCACCGCCACCTCTCCCAACGGGGTCAGTATGGGGGTGTCGTTGTCCCACCAACACAGTATGAACAGAGGGGGGTACATGCCCCCCACCCCTCCCTCCAGACTGGACTCCCAGAGGGGGCTTCACTCCCCCCATCAACACCCCCACCCCCCCTCCCTGTCCCGCCAGAGCAGCTACAGTGGGCACGGCTCGCTCCCCCGCCAGGGGCTTAAACGGACCCCGTCCCTAAAGCCTGACGTCCCCCCTAAACCCAACGCCTTCACCCCACAGACTCCTCAGATGAGGGTGGTCAACAAGTACAGCTACTAGGACACTATAGACACTATGGAGTGTACTACCAAGTGTACTAACTGGGACGGGGCAGGGGCACTACTGAGTGTGCTCTAGAGCCAGACTGGTTGTGAGAAGGCTTATGGAGAGAGTAGGACCATGTGTGTGTCGGGGTGTGTTCCCCGTGGAATGATTCATTCCTTCACTCTAAAAAGAGAAAATCACACCAGATGTGACGTGGAGGTCTGTGTCTTGTCTTGTGGCTCCATGTTTCTCTCCATCTCACAACACACTGGTCTGTCTCCTCTAACCCTGACCCCTGGCCCTGACTCACTAACCCCAGCCCAGCCCCAGGACATAAGGCAGGGTGGGGGTAGATGGGGGTAGGAGTCCTGTAGGGGACTAGCGTGGCCCCCAGTGTGTAGCCTGGCCCTATGATCCCGACTGTGGACGGTACAAGGTCTAACTCCGAGAACTACTTGAAGAATGGGTCTGATGTCTCACTGTCACTAAGCACTGTATGTTTGTGTCACAAATGGCACCCTATTCCCCTTTGTTGTCAACTACTTCTGACCACGGCACATAGGCCTGGTTGTACCTAGTGCACTGTATAGGGAATAAGGGTGCCATTTGGGGGACACCCTCTGTCTTCCCATGAATGTGAACTGGACTGAACTGAACAAGGGGGAGGAATACAATAGAACTGTTTGTATCTTATCTGTCTGACTGATGGGGGAGAGCAGCGAGGAGACACACTAAACATAGTGTCCCTTTAGTGTCCCTTTAGAGGTGTTTAACTCAACTATAAAGACTGAGGAGGAAGGAAGGCAACAGAGAGAACACCACTGTGTGTCAGCTGGAGGGCAAAACCCAATGTACAGCAAACACATACACACACACTTTGCTTGGGGAGGTGAAAGGCCTGGCTGCCTACGTACCCTAACAGGGACCCTCTGTAACTCACTGGGATATCTACTAAACACGTTTGCTGCTATTGGTTTATGATGAGTAATGTATGTTGAGTGTATTTAGTCCTCTTATGCGTCTGTACCCTACAGCTGCCGTTGTCTCCTGACGTGTGTGTGTGTGTGTGTGCGTACAGACCATGCAATTCAATGCACTGTTAGAACAGGCTCCAGTGACATCAGAGTCCTCTATCAACACATACCACTCTTCTCCTGTCTCACACAGACACACAGATACAAACTGGCGATGCAGAGACCTTTGCTCCAGTCTTTCACTGTAGCAGAGTGGTATTTAGAAACATTTCATCCAACCCACTTCAACAGGCTGGTGTTGTTTTGGTTTGGTTTTCTTTATTTTATTCACAAATGAAAGACGTAAACATTTTAAGCAACACCAATGGGTTTAGTTCTGTCAGGTTGAAATGGCGTCCTGTAACATGTCTGTCTGTCTCACCTGCCAACTGCATGTCCATCACTAGTGTTAGTCTCTGTGCTCCGTTGGGAGTTCACACACTGCTCTCTGTGTGGTAGTTGCCCCAAGGTACAGATGCAGGATCAGCTTACCCTCTCTCAAACCTAATCTTAACCATTTCCAGGGTAACTGATCTTAGATCTTCGGTTCTCTGGTTGCCATTTTGGTTCCAGAGGCAGTGTTGTGTTTGCAGTTTCCCATTGAGTGACAAGTGTACAATCACACCAACATCTACCAATGTGTCCTACCGAGTCATGCTGGTAATGACAAGATACTGTACATATTATAAATATATGAGTATACATATTTTTAGGCCAGTTAACCCCAATCTGTGCATCGTGTGCCTTATTCAACGAATGATCGATATACAGAAATATTGAGGGAAAAAAGTGATTTGGTCCTGAATGTCATTATTGTTACAATATAACCTAAGCAACTCTGATTATTTGAATTCAGAGTGAAATTTGTGTTCTGCATTTCAATTTGTATTTATCTACCAAACTGCAGTTATTTTGATTCTAGAACTAAGAGTCGGTTTAGTCACCAACATTCCATTACAGAATGCAGGCTGAAGCAAAGCATGCTGGGATTACAGTATCCGTATATGACCTCATGAAGAAGAAGGCTGCTGAAAGACCAAGCTGAGGTTCCATGCAGTGAATGTACTATTATGGCATGGGGATGTAGACTGACTCTTGTCTTTTCTCTAAACGCTTTGCTTCAAAACACTCAGCTCAACATGGCCAATATACAGTAAACAGTCAATACAGTACTCAATAAACCATCCAACCCAGTATTAAGGTAAACACTCTGGGTAATTATTATAGATCAAAGATGTGTATCTAATGGCTTAATAAACTGTTCCATTAGAGTGAGCAGTGGTCATGTGACCGGGACATGTATAACAACAGGATGTGGGTCAGATCTCACATTGACAATGAGGTTCATGATTTGGTTACATTTACCTTATTTGGGGAATTAATTTGTCTGCCTGTTTGGAACCCGAAGCCACATTTTGTTTAAAAAAGATAATGGTATTAATTAAAGTCTGTTGTCTATCAGTCGTCCTCTGCTAACCAGCGTTTGGGCTCACACACACACACACACCCCTGTTCCATTCGTCCAGACAGACAGGCTGCGTTCAGCTGTCTTGTGCATTGCCATATTGACCTGGGTTTTTGTGTTGCAGTGTCAGTCTAAAGCCTTCCTACCCTCCTGTCTATCTATGCTCTGTGTGTGCAGATGAACCAGCCTCGTTGACATTACCTTTCTAATACTGTTCTGATTGGACAGTAAGCCCTCCTGATGTTTGTTCAGAGTGTTTGTAGATATGTTGTAAAGTTGGAACTGTGAATGTGTACAAAATGATCGTCTTTTGTTTCAGGACTTCTTGTTATAATTTTTTTTAACACGGCATGTATAGTTGAAATAAAATATTACTGCACAGAATTCTGATTCTGAGAGAGACCCTTGTTTTTTATGATTCTCAGAAGACAGCGGATTAGACCAGTGACTCTCTAATCCAGTTAGTGAGTACAAGATGCAGCGATCACTGAACTCACTAGAGGAGTCAGACATCAACATACTGTTCATGTTCAACTGTATTGATTTAGCAAAGCTTTGGTTTAATTAGAGTTTCATGAGTGAAATCTTAACTGGGACACTAATGCCTATATTTATACTAAAGTGTTCCTTCTTCAACATATCCCACAGCAGAAGAACAGGCTATTTGCCTCCATGCACCCCTGCTATCATCACAAACCACTAGCTAACATCAAACACTATTTACACCTCTGCCAAACAATGTCCTGTTTTCCTCTGGCACTGAGTGAGCTACATATCTACAGTTATACATGTAAGACAGCATTGTTTCAGAAATAGAAATGCAAAATGTGGATGGAGATTTGTTAAGATTTGGTGTTGCAGGCCAGGCTGTTTCTGCTAAGCGTTGCCAATAAGTAATTGTTGCCTTGCCAATAGTGTTGTTGTCTTGCCAACAACAATGTTGATTTCCAAAGCAAAGTAGTGCTGTTGCATGCCTAGGCTTTAGCTTAGTGGGCTTACATGGTCTTGAGGTTTGCAGATGTCCTTGGTTCGATTCCCTTTTGGTCATAGCAGCGCAGGATTGGTGATTAACATCTGAGAGGAGATCTGTTGCAGAGCAGAGGGCATTTGTGTGTGTGTGTGTGTGTGTGTGTGGTCATGTGGGAAAGTTTCCAGAGTGGTTTGTTGTCGTGGAGATGAACATCAGGTCCCTCCCTGCTCTGGGCTTAAGATCTGAGCTTCAGCACTGTGCCAGGCCCTTGAACACACACTAACACACCATACACATGCACACTAACCCAGTACGATCACAGTGATGAGATGAGATATAGAAGAGCGGACCAGGCCTGGGTGGGGGTATGAGGAGGCTACTCTTAACCCGCTTGATCCGTTGAATGAGCAATAACAATGCTGAAGAATGACACCTCTGTTTTACAGATACACACTAACACACAATGGGGTTCTGCTTATGATTCCATGATTCATGGTGTTGTCATTACAGTGGCAGATGTAGTGCTATTTAATGGCTCCTCTATTTGCCTGCAACCCCCCCATGCTGTAATACTGGGCCTGAAGGACACCATGCCTGCTACCTCCCCCCCCTGTCATGCACGCTGTCACACTGGGCCTGAAGGACACCATGCCTGCTACCCCCTCCCCCCAGGCATGCACACCATAACACTGGGCCTGAAGGACACCATGCCTGCTACCCCCCCCAGTCATGCTGTAACACTGGGCCTGAAGGACACCATGCCTGCTACCCCCCCCCCCCCAGTCATGCTGTAACACTGGGCCTGAAGGACACCATGCCTGCTACCCCCTCCCCCCCAGGCATGCACGCCATAACACTGGGCCTGAAGGACACCATGCCTGCTACCCCCTCCCCCCCAGGCATGCACGCCATAACACTGGGCCTGAAGGACACCATGCCTGCTACCCCCTCCCCCCCAGGCATGCACGCCATAACACTGGGCCTGAAGGACACCATGCATCTGGAGGTCATTCTCCTCTCAGTCACCACTACAGACAACAACACATAAACACTACAGACAACATCACATAAACACTACAGGTCGACCGATTATGATTTTTCAACGCCAACACCGATCCCGATTATTGGAGGACCAAAAAAGCCGATAACGATTAATTGGATGATTTAAAATAAAATAAAAACTTTTTTTTAAATGTAGTTGTAATAATGACAATTACAACAATACTGAATTAACACTTTTTTAACTTAATATAATCAATAAAATCAATTTAGCCTCAAGTAGATAATGAAACATGTTCAATTTGGTTTAAATAATGCAAAAACAAAGTGTTGGAGAAGAATGTAAAAGTGCAATATGTGCCATGTAAGAAAGCTAACGTTTCAGTTCCTCGCTCAGAACATGAGAACATATGAAAGCTGGTGGTTCCTTTTTCCTTTGTAGTTATTATAGGACCATTTCCCTCTATACCATTTGTATTTCATTAACCTTGGACTATTGGATGTTCATATAGCCACTTTAGCATTGCCAGTGTAACAGTATAGCTTCCGTCCCTCTCCTCGCTCCTCCCTGGGCTCGAACCAGCAACACAACGACAACAGCCACCACATCGAAGCAGCGTTACCCATGCGGAGCAAGGGAAACAACCACCCCAAGGCTCAGAGTGAGTGAAGTTTGAAACGCTATTAGCACACGCTAACTAACCAGCCATTTCACTTCGGTCACACCAGCCTCATCTCCGCAGTTGATAGGGTTGAAGTCATAAACAGCCAATGCTTGATGCACAATGAAGAGCTGCTGGCAAAACGCACGAAAGTGCTGTTTGAATGAATGTTTACGCGCCTGCTTCTGCCTACCACCGCTCAGTCAGATACTTAGATACTTGTATGGTCAGTCAGATTATATGCAACACAGGACACACTAGATAATCAATAATAATCAACCATGTGTAGTTAACTAGTGATTATGATTGATTGTTTTTTATAAGATACGTTTAATGCTAGCTAGCAACTTACATTGGAAATAAGAATGTGTTCTTAACTGACTTGCCTAGTTAAATAAAGATTAAATAAAGGTGTAAAAAATATATTTTAAAAAATCGACAAATTGGCGCCCAAAAATACAGATTTCTGATTGTTATGAAAACTTGAAATCGGCCCTAATTAATCGGTCGACCTCTAATAAACACTATAGACAACAACACATAAACACTATAGACAACAACACATAAACACTACAGACAACATCACATAAACACTACAGACAACATCACATAAACACTACAGACAACATCACATAAACACTACAGACAACATCACATAAACACTACAGACAACATCACATAAACACTACAGACAACATCACATAAACACTACAGACAACATCACATAAACACTACAGACAACAACACATAAACACTACAGACAACATCACATAAACACTACAGACAACAACACATAAACACTACAGACAACAAAACATAAACACTACAGACAACAACACATACAAACTATAGGCATCATCACATAAACACGACAGGCAACAACCCATAAACAGGGTACACATAACACATTCAGGCCAGGGTTAAATCCGAAACAGCCCTATAGTGTGCTTGGCATTTAAAGGTAATTTCCAATTGAGCTGTCATCTGCATCGTTTACTCTGAATGTGATCTATATGTATGCAGTATCATTACATTTAAAGGCCACATTGTCATATAGAGCGCTCAGATTGAATCCGGGCCTAATATAAACAGGGCACTAACAACACAATGAACATAAACAGGGTGCTAGCAACACACAGTGAACATATACAGGGTCCTAACAACAGATAATGAACATATGCAGGGTGCTGACAACACACAGTGAACATATACAGGGTCCTAACAACACATAATTAACATTTACAGGGTACTGACAACACACAGACTCTGGGGATATACAGTCGTGGCCAAAAGTTTTGAGAATGACACAAATATACATTTTCACAAAGTCTGCTGCCTCATTTTGTATGATGGCAATTTGCATATACTCCAGAATGTTATGAAGAGTGATCAGATGAATTGCAAATTATTGCAAAGTCCCTCTCTGCCATGCAAATGAACTGAATCCCCAAAAAACATTTCTACTGCATTTCAGCCTTGCAACAAAAGGACCAGCTGACATCATGTCAGTGATTCTCTTATTAACACAGGTGTGAGTGTTGACGATGACAAGGCTGGAGATCACTCTGTCATGCTGATTGAGTTAGAATAACAGACTGGAAGCTTTAAAAGGAGGGTGGTGCTTGGAATGAATCGTTGTTCTTCCTCTGTCAAACATGGTTACCTGCAAGGAAACACGTTCCGTAATCATTGCTTTGCACAAAAAGGGCTTCACAGGCAAGGATATTGATGCCAGTAAGATTGCACCTAAATCAACCATTTATTGGATTATCAAGAACTTCAAGGAGAGAGGTTCAATTGTTGTGAAGAAGGCTTCAGGGTGCCCAAGAAAGTTGATTCAGCTGCGGAATCAGGGCACCACCAGTACAGAGCTTGCTCAGGAATGTCAGCAGGCAGGTGTGAGTGCATCTGCACGCACAGTGAGGCGAAGACTTTTGGGGGATGGCCTGGTGTCAAGAAGGGCAGCAAAGAAGCCACTTCTCTCCAGGAAAAACATCAGGGACAGACTGATATTCTGCAAAAGGTACAGGGATTGGACTGCTGAGGACTGGGGTAAAGTAATTTTCTCTGATGAATCCTCTTTCCGATTGTTTGGGGTATCCGGAAAAAAGCTTGTCTGGAGAAGACAAGGTGAGCGCTACCATCAGTCCTGTGTCATGCCAACAGTAAAGCATCCTGAGACTATTCATGTGTGCGGTTGCTTCTCAGCCAAGGGAGTGGGCTCACTCACAATTTTGCCTAAGAACACAGCCATGAATAAAGAATGGTACAAACTCATCCTTCTAGAGCAACTTCTCCCAACCATTCAGGAACAGTTTGGTGACAAACAATGCCTTTTCCAGCATGATGGAGCACCTTGCCATAAGGCAAAAGTGATAACTAAGTGGCTTGGGGAACAAAACATCGATATTTTGTGTCCATGGCCAGGAAACTCCCCAGACCTTAATCCCATTGAACTTGTGGTCAATCCTCAAGAGGCGGCTGGACAAACAAAAACCCACAAATTCTGACAAACTCCAAGATTTGATTATGCAAGAATGGGCTGCCATCAGTCAGGATGTGGCCCAGAAGTTAATTGACAGGATGCCAGGGCGGATTGGAGAGGTCTTGAAAAAGAAGGGTCAACACTGCAAATATTGACTCTTTGCATCAACTTCATGTAATTGTCAATAAAAGCCTTTGACACTTATGAAATGCTTGTAATTATACTTCAGTATTCCATAGTAACATCTGACAAAAATATCTAAAGACACTCAAGCAGCAAACTTTGTGAAAATTCATATTTGTGTTATTCTCAAAACTTTTGGCTACGGCTGTACAGTTGAAGTCGGAAGTTTACATACACTTAGGTTGTCATTAAAACTGGTTTTTCAACCACCCCACACATTTCTTATTAACAAACTATAGTTTTGGCAAGTAGGCTAGGACATCTACTTTGTGCATGACACAAGTAATTATTCCAACAATTGTTTAGACAGATTATTTCATTTATAATTCACTGTATCAAAATTCTAGTGGGTCAGATGTTTACGTACACTAAGTTGACTGCACCTTTAAACAGCTTGGAAACTTCCAGAAAATGATGTCATGGCTTTAGAAGCTTCTGATAGGCTAATTGACATAATTTGAGTCCATTGGAGGTGTACCTGTGGATGTATTTCAAGGCCTACCTTCAAACTCAGTGCCTCTTTGCTTGACATCATGGGAAAATCAAAAGAAATCAGCCAAGACCTCAGTAAAAAAAATTGTAGACCTCCACAAGTCTGGTTCATCGTTAGGAGTCATTTCCAAACGCCTGAAGGTACCACGTTCATCTGTACAAACAATAGTACGCAAGTATAAACACCATGGGACCACGCAGCCGTCATACCGCTCAGGAAGGAGATGCGTTCTGTCTCCTAGAGATGAACGTACTTTGGTGCGAAAAGTGCAAATCAATCCCAGAACAACAGCAAAGGACCTTGTGAAGATGCTGGAGGAAATGGGTACAAAAGTATCTATATCCATAGTAAAACAAGTACAAAAGTTACTATATCCTCAGTAAAACGAGTCTTATATCGACATAACCTGAAAGGCCGCTCAGCAAGGAAGAATCCACTGTTCCAAAACCACCATAAAAAAGCCAGACAACGGTTTGCAACTGCACATGGGGACAAAGATCGTACTTTTTGGAGAAATGTCCTCTGGTCTGATGAAACAAAAATAGAACTGTTTGGCCATAATGACCATCGTTATGTTTGAAGGAAAAAGGGGGAGGCTTGCAAGCCGAAGAACACCATCCCAACAGTGAAGCACGGGGTGACAGCATCATGTTGTGGGGGTGCTTTGTTGCAGGAGGGCAGGACAATTGTGTGGATATATTGAAGCAAGATATCAGTCAGAAAGTTAAAGCTTGGTCGCAAATGGGTTTTCCAAATGGACAATGACCCCAAGCATACTTCCAAAGTTGTGGCAAAATAGTTTAAGGACAACAAAGTCAAGGTATTGGAGTGGCCATCACAAAACCCTGACTTCATCCCTAAAGAAAATTTGTGGGCAGAACTGAAAAAGCGTGAGCGAGCAAGGAGGCCAACAAACCTGACTCAGTTACACCAGCTCTGTCAGGAGGAACGGGCCAAAATTCACCCAACTTATTGTGGGAAGCTTGTGGAAGGCTACCCAAAACGTTTGACCCAAGTTAAACAATTTCAAGGCAATGCTACCAAATACTAATTGAGTGTATTCCCAACTGGGAATGTGATGAAAGAAATAAAAGCTGAAATAAATAATTCTCTCTATTATTATTTCACATTCCTTAAAATAAAGTGGTGATCCTAACTGACCTAAGAGAGGGAATTATTACTGGGATTAAATGTCAGGAATTGTGAAAAACTTAGGTTAAATGTATTTGGCTAGGGTGTATGTAAACTTCCGACTTCAACTGTAGGTGCAGATGTGAACTTGTGAGAACGAAATATGCAGTGACACCACTCTAACCATGAAGTGACATCACCGTAACCATGCAGTGACACCACGGAAACCATGCAGTGACATCACTGTAACCATGCAGCGACACCACTCTAACATGCAGTGACATCACCGTAACCACGCAGTGACACCACTCTAACCATGCAGTGACATCACCGTAACCATGCAGTGACACCACTCTAACCATGCAGTGACACCACTCTAACCATGCAGTGATACCACTCTAACCATGCAGTGACATCACCCTAACCATGCAGCGATACCACTCTAACCATGCAGTGACATCACCATAACAATGCAGTGACACCACTCTAACCATGCAGTGACACCACTCTAACCATGCAGTGACATCACCGTAACCATGCAGTGACACCACTCTAACCATGCAGTGACACCACTCTAACCATGCAGTGACACCATTCTAACCATGCAGTGATACCACTCTAACCATGCAGTGACATCACCCTAACCATGCAGCGATACCACTCTAAACATGCAGTGACATCACTATAACCATGCAGTGACACCACTCTAACCATGCAGTGACACCACTCTAACCAGGCAGTGACACCACTCTAACCATGCAGTGACATCACCGTAACCATGCAGTGACATCACTCTAACCATGCAGTGACATCACCCTAACCATGCAGCGATACCACTCTAACCATGCAGTGACATCACTATAACCATGCAGTGACACCACTCTAACCATGCAGTGACACCACTCTAACCAGGCAGTGACACCACTCTAACCATGCAGTGACATCACCGTAACCATGCAGTGACACCACTCTAACCATGCAGTGACAACACACTAACCATGCATTGGCATCACCTACCCTGAGATCTAAGTCAAGAGTGTGTTTTAGAACAGGGTGCATTGCCGTCAGAATGTTGACACGAGACCTCTTTCATTTGCTTTCAGCAGGGCAGGTTGAAAACTCTCACCTCCTAGCTACCCCTCTCAATTCAATTCAAAGGGCTTTATTGGTATGGGTAACATATGTTTACATGGCCAATGCAAGTGAAATGGATAAACAAAAGGGAAATAAACAATAAAAAGTTAACAGTAAATATTACATTCACAAGTTACAAAATAATATAATAATATACATTTCAAATGTCATATTATGTCATATACAGTGTTGTAATGATGTGCAAATAGTTAAAAAGGGAAAATAAATAAACATAAATATGGATGGAATTTACAATGGTGTTTGTTCTTCACTGGTTGGCCTTTTCTTGCGGCAACAGGTCACAAATCTTGCTGCTGTGATTCCACACTGTGGTATGTCACCCAACAGATATGGGAGTTTATCAAAATTGGATTTGTTTTCAAATTCTTTGTGGGTCTGTGTAATCTGAGGGAAATAAATGTCTCTAATATGGTCATACATTTGGCAGGAGGTTAGGAAGTGCAACTCAATGTCCATCTCATTTTCTGGGCAGTGAGCACATAGCCTGTCTTCTCTTGTAAGCCAGGTCTGCCCACAGCGGTGTTTTTCAATAGCAAAGCTATGCTCACTGAGTCTATACGTAGTCAAAGCTTTCCTTCATTTTGGGTCAGTCATAGTGGTCAGGTATTCTGCCACTGTGTATTCTCTGTTTAGGGCCAAATAGCATTCTATTTTACTCAGTTTTTTGTTAGTTCATTCCAATGTGTCAAGTAATTGTCTTTTTGTTTTCTCATGATTTGGTTAGGTCTATTTGTGTTGCTGTCCTGGGGCTGTGTGGTGTCTGTTTGTGTTTGTGAACAGAGCCCCAGGACCAGCTTGCTTAGGGGACTCTTCTCCAGGTTCATCTCTCTGTAGGTGATGAAAGGTTTGGGAATCACTTCCTTTTAGGTGGTTATAGAATTTAACGGCTGTTTTCTGGATTTTGATAATCAGTGGGTATTGGCCTAATTCTGCTCTGCATGCATTATTTGGTGTTTTACGTTATACATGGAGGATATTTTTGCAGAATTCTGCATGCAGAGTCTCAATTTGGTGTTTTTCCCATTTTGTGAATTCTTGATTGGTGAGCGGACCCGAGACCTCACAACCATAAAGGGAAATGGGTTCTATAACTGATTAAAGTATTTTTTGCCAGATCCTGGTCTGTCAAATTTGATGTTATCTTTGATGGCATAGAAGGCGCTTCTTGCCTCGTCTCTCAGATCGTTCACAGCTTTGTGGACGTTACCTGTAGCACTGATATTTAGGCCGAGATATGTATCGTTTTTGTGTGCTCTAGGGCAACGGTGTAGATGGAATTTGTATTTGTGGTCCTGGGAACTAGAACTTTTTTGGAACACCATTATTTCGTTTTACTGAGATTTAGTGTCTCTGCCCAGGTCTGACAGAATCTGTGCAGAAGATCTAGGTGCTGCTGTAGGCCCTCCTTAGTTGGGTACAGAACCACCAAATCATCAGAAACAGTAGGCATTTGACTTCAGATTGTAGTATGGTAAGGCCGGGTGCTGCAGCCTGTTCTAGTGCCCTTGTCAATTCATTGATATACAGTTGCAAGACAAAGTTTGTGAACACTTTGGAATTACCTGGATTTCTGCATTGATTACTCAGAAAATGTGGTCTGATCTTGTCAAGAGAATTTTCAATCCCAATGATGATAACAATCACTATAGCTTTAATTATTTGAGTAGGTCAGAGAGGTGTTGAGAAAGTTGGGAACTATACGTGTGAGACCTAATAGTCTATTGTCTAAAAGTAGAGATAGATATATTAATCAGTCGAGTCACAAAAACGATAATCCGCTCACATGTGAGACCTAATATTCAATCAAAAATCACCTCTATAGATACGTTTCAATAAAGTAGGTCAGGGACATCATTTGTATGAATATAGATCACCTGTCGAAATACATTTCAGGGGTGGATAGTTGAGATCTACCAGAGGCGCACAAATAGGTCTGACTATTCCAAGAGGGAGGAATTAATGGTTAATTATTTGAGTAGGTCAGAGAGGTGTTGAGAAAGTTGGGAACTCCCTCTAACATGTAAGACCTAATATTCTATCAAAAGTCATACAAATAATTATTCTGAATTCCTAGGAGATAACAACAAGAAGGGTTAATTAACAATGGGGAGTAAATCCTCAAATGAGGTTCTGGAATTATATGGAGTCTAAGGAGAAAAATAACATTTATTTCGGCCCAAAATGGAGAGTGACGTACGAATTTGATGGACGTCTAGATGTCGAAAAGCTATAATTAATTATAAAACAGACACATAAGCCAGACTCAAAGGAGGAATAGAAAAGAAAGAACAGAAAGGAGCAGAGCATCTAATAGTGACTCTCGGGGTAATTGTAGACCAGCATAAGGGAGGATTCAAGGGTAGGAGACCTGGGAAAGACAGTGGTAAAGGGACCGGGAGCGATTGGAAATGTTTAAATTGTGATAAAACTGGCCATTTTGCTAGAGACTGCAAGGCACCCTGTTCCAGCTGTCATAAACCAGGGCATATTTCCCGAAACTGGGATTCTCTGCCTCTAACCCTATTACAGGGGCTGAGTCACTGGCTTACTGGGGCTCTCTCATACCGTCCCTGGAGGGGGTGCGTCACCTGAGTGGTTGATTCACTGATGTGGTCATCCTGTCTGGGTTGGCGCCCCCACCTTGGGTTGTGCCGTGGCGTAGATCTTTGTGGGCTATACTCAGCCTTGTCTCAGGATGGTAAGTTGGTGGTTGAAGATATCCCTCTAGTGGTGTGGGGGCTGTGCTTTGGCAAAGTGGGTGGGGTTATATCCTTCCTGTTTGGCCCTGTCCGGGGGTGTCCTCGGATGGGGCCACAGTGTCTCCTGACCCCTCCTGTCTCAGCCTCCAGTATTTATGCTGCAGTAGTTTATGTGTCGGGGGGCTAGGGTCAGTTTGTTATACCTGGAGTACTTCTCCTGTCCTATTCGGTGTCCTGTGTGAATTTAAGAGTGCTCTCTCTAATTCTCTCTTTCTCTCTTTCTCTCTCTCGGAGGACCTGAGCCCTAGGACCATGCCTCAGGACTACCTGACATGATGACTCCTTGCTGTCCTCAGTCCACCTGGCCGTGCTGCTGCTCCAGTTTCAACTGTTCTGCCTTATTATTATTCGACCATGCTGGTCATTTATGAACATTTGAACATCTTGGCCATGTTTTGTTATAATCTCCACCCGGCACAGCCAGAAGAGGACTGGCCACCCCACATAGCCTGGTTCCTCTCTAGGTTTCTTCCTAGGTTTTGGCCTTTCTAGGGAGTTTTTCCTAGCCACCGTGCTTCTACACCTGCATTGCTTGCTGTTTGGGGGTTTTAGGCTGGGTTTCTGTACAGCACTTTGAGATATCAGCTGATGTACGAAGGGCTATATAAATACATTTGATTTGATTTGAATTTGAAAATTTGATTTGAAAGGCAGGAGAGAGAGACAGAGACAACGAGAGTGAGAGTAGAGAGATATGGAGATGAGACAGCACCAACTTTTTAAAGGTTTTAGATTTTTTAAACAACAGGATTCTTTCTTCCGATGACAATTGTATCTTAATTGTGTTCAATTAAGTACATATAAACATTGAGGAAGTTTAAAACTAATGATTTGAGGGAGTACAGTGGAATTATCATTATATTTGTAGTTAACTTTTGGGTTTCTGAATCGGTGTAGTATAATGAATGCTGAAGAAGTGTTTGTGGGGGGTTTTCTGGGAAAATGGGGGTTTGATTGTCTCTCTTTGGAATGTTTCCTGGGACTATAATCTTGGGGAGAGTGAGTGAGATAGAGGCCGAAAACTACCAAATTGAAAAGGCCTGGAAATGTTTTGTTTGTTTTTAACTTAGGGTTTGCAAATACCCACACACAACAAGTAGTATATAACTATTTGTTGGTGTTTTTAAAATACTATGTTTGATTGGTGTGTACTATTTCTTTTGGGTTTGGTGAGTTTTCCTTTTGTCTTAGTGCTAAGGTATCTTAAAGCGGCACGCACACACATGGAATTTTTATTAAAGTTTTTATTTTCTGAGTTTTAATTAACTTCTTGGTGACAGGGGGGCAGTATTGAGTAGCTTGGATGAATAAGGTGCCCAGAGTAAACTGCCTGATACTCTGTCCCAGATGCTAATATATGCATATTATTATTAGTATTGGATAGAAAACACTCTGAAGTTCCTAAAACTGTTTGAATGCTGTCTGTGAGTATAACAGAACTCACATGGCAGGCTAAAACCTGAGAAAAATCCAACCCGGAAGTGGGAAATCTGAGGCCCCTATTGTAGATACAGTGGGATATAGGTTATGTTGCACTTCCTACGGCTTCCACTAGATGTCAACAGTCTTTAGAACATTGTTTCAGGCTTCTACTGTGAAGTGGGACCGAATGAGAGAGGAATGAGTCAGGTGTCTGGCAGATTGCCACAGGCTCTGAGGCACGGTCACGAGAGAGTTAGCTCTCGTTCCATTGCTTTTCTACAGACATAGGAATTCTCCGGTTGGAACATTATTGAAGATTTATTTTAAAAACATCCTAAAGATTGATTCTATACTTAGTTTGACAAGTTTCTACGTGCTGTAACAGAACTTTTTGAACTTTTTGTCCGACGTTCGGCTGGACCTGAACGCGCTTTTGGATTTGTTTACCAAACGCCCTAACAAAAGAAGCTATTTGGACATAAATGATGGACATTATCGAACAAAACAAACATTTATTGTGAAACTGCGATTCCTGGGAGTGCATTCTGATGAAGATCATCAAAGGTAAGTGAATATTTATAATGCTATTTTTGACTAATGTTGACTGCGCAACATGGAGGATATTTATTTTGGCTGGTTTGGGCTCTGAGAGCCGTACTCAGATTATGCTTTTTCCGTAAAGTTTTTAAAAAATCTGACACAGCGGTTGCATTAAGGAGAAGTGTATCTAAAGTTCCATGCATAACACTTGAATTTTCATCAACATTTATAATGAGTATTTCTGTGAATTCATGTAGCTCTCTGCACAATCACCGCATGTTTTAGAACTACTGAACGTAACGCGCCAATGTAAAATGAATTTTTTTTATATAAATATGCACTTTATCGAACAAAACATACATGTATTGTGTAACAAGAAGTTCGATGAGTGTCATCTGATGAAGATCATTCATTTTATCTCTATTTGTGCGTTTTGTGACTCCTCTCTTTGGCTGGAAAAATGGCTATGTTTTTCTGTGAGTTGGTGGTGACTTAACATAATCGTTTGTGGTGCTTTCGCTGTAAAGCATTTTTGAAATCAGACACTGTGGCTGGAAAAATGAGAATTTTATCTTTAAAATGGTGTAAAATACTTGTTTGTTTGAGGAATTTTAATTATGGGATTTCTGTTGTTTTGAATTTGGCGCCCTGCAATTTCACTGGCTGTTGGCGAGGTGGGACGCTACTGTCCCACATATCCCAGAGAGGAACCTCTTAGAGCTCCCCCCCCCCTACTTTGTGCAATTTCCGCCTGAAGACATACCCAAATCTAACAGACTGTAGCTCAGGCACAGAACCAAGGATATGCATATTCTTGGTACCATTTGAAAGAAAACACTCGGAAGTTTGTGTACATGTGAATTGAATGTAGGAGAATATAACACAATATAACACAATAGATCACAATAGATCTAGTTTAGATAAAAGAATGAAAAAAAAACTTTTTTTTAGGTTTTTTTATCATCATCTTTAAAATGAACAAGATAAAAACAAACATTCAGATAGGATGATGGGGACAATTTCAGTGAAAAACATAAGAGGGCAACAGTACTTGTGCAAAGTTTCAGAATGATAACTTACAAAATGAGTGTGCTACATGACATTTATCATGAAGTCACCCAGGTGTCCCACACAAGTAGCCCAAATGTACCCAAGTGGCCAAATTGGTGAAGGTATACATTTTGAAACAAATAACTATATACAAAATATCAAAATGGTATTCTAACACACCCCCCCCCCCCCCAAAAAAAATGAGAAAAAATAAATAAAAATAAGAAAAAATAATAATTATTGATAAAAAAATATATGAAAAAAATATATATATATATATATACACATTAACAAAATAACATGGGTAACTATTTACACACTTTCAATATTTGGAAGACCCTCAGTCCTCTTTCAAATCAAATCAATTTATATAGCCCCAGCCTAAAACCCCAAACAGCAAGCAATGCAGGTGTAGAAGCACGGTGGCTAGGAAAAACTCCCAAGAAAGGCAAAAACCTAGGAAGAAACCTAGAGAGGAACCAGGCTATGGGGGGTGGCCAGTCCTCTTCTGGCTGTGCATGGTGAAGATCACAGTGGTTGTAGAGGGTGCAACAGGACAGCACCTCAAGAGTAAAAATGAACAGTTTAGGGTTCCATAGCCGCAGGCAGAACAGTTGAAACTGGAACAGCAGCAAGGCCGGGTGGACTGGGGACAGCAAGGAGTCATCATGGCAGGTAGTCCTGAGGCATGGTCCAAGGGCTCAGGTCCTCCGAGAGAAAGAAGGAGAGAAAGAGAGAGCAGACTTAAATTCACACAAGACACCGGATAAGACAGGAAAAGTACTCCAGATATAACATACTGACCCTAGCCCCCACCCACTTTGCCATTTAACCCCACCAACTTTGCCAAAACTCTAGACAATATTCTGCTACTGATGCCAGATGCCATAGCAGTCTCTTTCTGATGTAAAGCAGAGGGTCACTGAGCATGTGGCGCATGTGATGGGAGACTTCATCTTGCAAACAACACAGCAACGCCTCCATGCTGTGCCCTTTTGGCCCTTAGGCACATCCATGCCTGCACAAATATATTTGGGCAGATGAACACTTGTGGCAGGAGCAGAAGGGACAGGGCTTGGTGCAGTGGTGCTGTAGCCAGCAAGCTCTTTGATGCTCCTTCTAATGTAGACTGATTGGAGGAAGCATGCTGGCTGTGTTGAGATGTATGGGTTTGCATTCTACACAATACCCTTTTATATATATATATATATATTCACAGTGCAGGCTGCAAAAAGTAAGTGAACCCTTGAATTTAGTAACTTGTAGATCCTAATTTAGCAGCAACAACCTCCAGCAAACATTTCCTGTAGCTGCTTATAAGTCTTGCACAACGTTGAGGAGGAATTTCGAACCATTCCTCCCAACAAATCTGTTTCAGTTCATCAATATTTATGGGTTGTCTTGATTGCACAGCCCTCTTCAGGTTATGCCACAACATCTCGATTGGGTTAAGGTCCGGACTCTGACTTGGCCATTCCAAAACACAAATCTTCTTTCTTTTCAGCCATTCTTTAGTTGATTTACTTGTGTGCTTTGGGTCATTGTCTTGTTGCATCACCCAACCTCTCTTAAGCTTGAGGTCATGGACTGCTGCCCAGACATTCTCCTGTAAAATGTCTTGATACATTTTAGAATTTGTTGTTCCCTCAATGATTGCAAGGCTTCCAGGCCCTGAGGCAGCAAAGCAGCCCCAAACCATGATGCTCCCTCCACCATGCTTCACAGTTGGGATGAGGTTTTGGTGTTGGTGTGCAATGCCCTTTATATTCCACACATAGCGTTGTGCATTTTTCCCCAAAAATTCTACTTTTGTCTCATCTGTCCACAGCACATTTTCCCAGAAGCGTTGTGGAACATCCAGGTGGTCTTGGGCAAACTTGAGACGTTCCGCAATGTTTTTTTTAGACAGCAGTGGTTTCCTTCGTGGTGTCCTTCCATGAACACCATTGTTGTTCAGTGTTTTTCTGATAGTGGACACATGAACACAGACTTGCGTTGTTTGTAGAGTTTTCTGGAGGTCTTTTGCATTACCCTTGGGTTCCTTCTTACAGTGCCTTGCGAAAGTATTCGGCCCCCTTGAACTTTGCGACCTTTTGCCACATTTCAGGCTTCAAACATAAAGATATAAAACTGTATTTTTTTGTGAAGAATCAACAACAAGTGGGACACAATCATGAAGTGGAATGACATTTATTGGATATTTCAAACTTTTTTAACAAATCAAAAACTGAAAAATTGGGCGTGCAAAATTATTCAGCCCCCTTAAGTTAATACTTTGTAGCGCCACCTTTTGCTGCGATTACAGCTGTAAGTCGCTTGGGGTATGTCTCTATCAGTTTTGCACATCGAGAGACTGACATTTTTTTCCATTCCTCCTTGCAAAACAGCTCGAGCTCAGTGAGGTTGGATGGAGAGCATTTGTGAACAGCAGTTTTCAGTTCTTTCCACAGATTCTCGATTGGATTCAGGTCTGGACTTTGACTTGGCCATTCTAACACCTGGATATGTTTATTTTTGAACCATTCCATTGTAGATTTTGCTTTATGTTTTGGATCATTGTCTTGTTGGAAGACAAATCTCCGTCCCAGTCTCAGGTCTTTTGCAGACTCCATCAGGTTTTCTTCCAGAATGGTCCTGTATTTGGCTCCATCCATCTTCCCATCAATTTTAACCATCTTCCCTGTCCCTGCTGAAGAAAAGCAGGCCCAAACCATGATGCTGCCACCACCATGTTTGACAGTGGGGATGGTGTGTTCAGTGTGATGAGCTGTGTTGCTTTTACGCCAAACATAACGTTTTCCATTGTTGCCAAAAAGTTCAATTTTGGTTTCATCTGACCAGAGCACCTTCTTCCACATGTTTGGTGTGTCTCCCAGGTGGCTTGTGGCAAACTTTAAACAACACTTTTTATGGATATCTTTAAGAAATGGCTTTCTTCTTGCCACTCTTCCATAAAGGCCAGATTTGTGCAATATACGACTGATTGTTGTCCTATGGACAGAATCTCCCACCTCAGCTGTAGATCTCTGCAGTTCATCCAGAGTGATCATGGGCCTCTTGGCTGCATCTCTGATCAGTCTTCTCCTTGTATGAGCTGAAAGTTTAGAGGGACGGCCAGGTCTTGGTAGATTTGCAGTGGTCTGATACTCCTTCCATTTCAATATTATCGCTTGCACAGTGCTCCTTGGGATGTTTAAAGCTTGGGAAATCTTTTTGTATCCAAATCCGGCTTTAAACTTCTTCACAGCAGTATCTCGGACCTGCCTGGTGTGTTCCTTGTTCTTCATGATGCTCTCTGCGCTTTTAACGGACCTCTGAGACTATCACAGTGCAGGTGCATTTATACGGAGACTTGATTACACACAGGTGGATTGTATTTATCATCATTAGTCATTTAGGTCAACATTGGATCATTCAGAGATCCCCACTGAACTTCTGGAGAGAGTTTGCTGCACTGAAAGTAAAGGGGCTGAATAATTTCGCAAGCCCAATTTTTCAGTTTTTGATTTGTTAAAAAAGTTTGAAATATCCAATAAATGTCGTTCCACTTCATGATTGTGTCCCACTTGTTGTTGATTCTTCACAAAAAAATACAGTTTTATATCTTTATGTTTGAAGCCTGAAATGTGGCAAAAGGTTGCAAAGTTCAAGGGGGCCGAATACTTTCGCAAGGCACTGTACCTCTTTCAGGTGATCTTCGCAGGACACCCACTCCTAGGGAGAGTAGCAACAGTCCTGAATCTTCTCCATTTGTAGACAATTTGTCTTACTGTGGATTGATGAACACACCAAGGTCTTTAGCAATGCTTTTGTATCCTTAACCAGCTTTGTGCATTTCTATAATGCGTCTTCTAAGGTCCTGTGAAAGTTGTTGGGATTGAGGCATGGTTCACAATAACCAATCATTCTGAAGAAGAACAGATTTGTCAGTAACCAGGCTTTGTGTACCTTTATTTAAAGGACAGGGCACCTGTGCAACCCAAACCTCCAATCTCATCTTCTTAATTGAAACACCTGACTCCAAATAGCTTTTGGAGAAGTCGTTAACACAGAGGTTCACTTACTTTTTCCAGCCTGCACTGTGTAAGAATACTCAATGTCTTCAATTTTTTTTTGAAAAGTACAACTGTTTTTGTATTATTAGTATTGTCAGATTGTGTTTGTCTATTATTGTGACTAAAATGACCATCAGACCACATTTTATCCCACATTGCTCAATGAATTTATAGAATTTATATGAATTTATAGAATTTATATATTTCCATTATTTTACTTTTAGATTTGTGTGTATTGTTGTGAATTGTTAGATACTATTGCAATGTTGGAGCTAGGAACACAAGCATTTTGCTACACCCGCAATAACATCTGCTAAATATGTGTATGTGACCAATACAATTTGATTTGATTTGAAAAACGCTAACCTGCGAAAAAAGGGGGAATCTGACTAGGACAGGAGCCAGAGGCTCTCTCTCTCTCTCTCTCTCTCTCTCTCTCTCTCTCTCTCTCTCTCTCTCTCTCTCTCTCTCTCTCTGTCTCTAGATTATAATGCAGGTCCCATCGCCCCTGTCTCATCAGATGTCCAGGCTGAATAGGCGAGGGCAGAGCAAAGTAAACACACAGAGCTATTCTGTCCTGTCCTTCATTCATCCCTCGACCCCCACGCCACACTCCTCCTCCGCCTCGCTGGCTCTTTGTGTGTGTCTAAGGACATAGCTAGGAGCTCATTCCCAAATAAACCCTTTCACCCACAGGTTGAAGGGAACACACTAAGGCACAAAGACACACACATGCACACACCCACACACAAACACAGGAATAACTAGATTACAGTAATTGTAGTAAGTGGATCTAGTAAAGCGTGTTGACACACAGCTAGAGGAGTGAGAAAATAAAAGCGCTGGCCTGGATGGTGGATCTCCACAGCAACCCTCCAATGAAGAAAACAAACTGTGTTACTGTAATAGAACCCCACCATCTTTAACCTACACTCTCTATGGTCCATGTAGTTCACCCCTCACCCTACACCCCACCTTCTCTCTCTCTCTCTCTCTCTCTCTCTCTCTCTCTCTCTCTCTCTCTCTCTCTCTCTCTCTCTCTCTCTCTCTCTCTCTCTCTCTCTCTCTCTCTCTCTCTCTCTCTCTCTCTCTCTCTCTCTCTCTCTCTCTCTCTCTCTCTCTCTCTCTCTCTCTCTCTCTCTCTCTCTCTCTCTCTCTCTCTCTCTCTCTCTCTCTCTCTCTCTCTCTCTCTCTGATCTCCTCCAGACCTCCAGATTGAAAGTAGCAATTAAACAAAATAATCACCCTGTACTCGTTCACTGTGCTCTTGTTCCAGCTCCCCTCCTCTCTTCCCCTCTTCTCTTCTTAACAGCAGTGGATGAAAACCTGCAATTACAGTTAGGAGCTGTAGTTATGGAAAGGTGTGTGAGAGGTTCTGTGTGTGATTCTCTACGATAGTCTCTCTCACACACTTAGGTGCAATCATGCACACGGGCAAATGCGAACACACACAGACACAGAAACACTCACGCACGCACACTCACACACACACACACACACACATAACACACAGAAAGGGTTCAATAGCCACTTAAAACCACAGTTATAATGACAGGGAGGTTAAATCCCCCGTTCGGCCTGGCAGCAGCAGCAGCCTGGAGTTGAAAAGAGAAGTTCTTCAGCAGCTATATGAGGAAGGAAGGCCTGGAAAATCTCTCTACTATACTAAACACACAACCATCTAGACTAATCCATATCCCACAGAACCACAAAATGGAGGGTTAGCCTAGTTAGTGGCACACAGAGCTTTGAGGACACACTTAAAAGACTGTTGTGAGGAGATGAGAAAGAGAGAGAGTGCAGGAGAGAGAGATATAGAGGGAGGGAAAGAGAGTGCAAGAGAGAGAGAGAGAGAGGGAGGGAAAGAGAGAGAAACGGGAGATGACACGGAGGGGGAAGGAGAATGATAAGAGAGAGTGGGGATATCTAAGGTGACTTTGATCCTTTAAGTCCTTTAAAATGATATCAGTGGTACAGACAGTGAAGGTACGTATGTATACATTGACAGCTAAAGGAAACACAGTGTTGTGTGTATGTAAGGCCTGCTGCTGGTCTCCCTCTTCAACAGAACCTCAGCCAGAGAGAAATCAATTACACACAGAAACAGGAACCATTAGAGAATGTATAGAGCTGGAGAATGAGAGAAAGAGAGAAAGACAGACATAGAGATGGAGAGAGAGATTCTGTTCCATGAGTTTCTACACTCTTAGAAAAAGATTTCCCAGGGATGTTATTTGGCTGTCCCCATAGGAGAACCCTTTTTGGTTCAAAGTATAACCCCTTTGGGTTCCATGTAGAACCGTCTGTGGAAAAGGGTCCACATCGAACCTACAATGGTTCTACCTGGAACAAAAAGGGTTTCCATCTGGAACCAAAAGAGTTCTTCAAAGAGCTACCCTATGTGGACAGCTGAAGACCAGAGGGGGAGCTGGGTAGAGAATGGGAGATGAGAGAGAAGGTGTAGAAGAGAGGCGGGAGGGAGGAACAGAAGAGGGTTGAGGAGAGGTGGAGAGAGGAGAGAGGAGGGATGGAGAGGAGGGAGGGAGGAACAGAAGAGGGTTGAGGAGAGGTGGAGAGAGAAGAGAGGAGGGAGGAGGGATGGAGAGGAGGATTGAGGGGAGAGGTGGAGAGAAGAGAGAGGAGGGATGGAGAGGAGGATTGAGTGGAGAGGTGGAGAGAAGTGGAACAGAAGAGGGTTGAGGAGAGGTGGAGAGAGGAGAGAGGAAGGATGGAGAGGAGGGATGGAGAGGAGTGTTGAGGGGAGAGGTGGAGAGAAGTGGAACAGAAGAGGTGGAGAGAGGAGAGAGGAGGGATGGAGAGGAGGATTGAGGGGAGAGGTGGAGAGAAGAGAGCGGAGGGATGGAGAGGAGGATTGAGTGGAGAGGTGGAGAGAAGTGGAACAGAAGAGGGTTGAGGAGAGGTGGAGAGAGGAGAGAGGAGGGATGGAGAGGAGGGATGGAGAGGAGTGTTGAGGGGAGAGGTGGAGAGAAGTGGAACAGAAGAGGTGGAGAGAGGAGAGAGGAGGGATGGAGAGAAGGGATGGAGAGGAGGATTGAGGGGAGAGGTGGAGAAAAGAGAGAGGAGGGATGGAGAGGAGGGATGGAGAGGAGGGTTGAGGGGAGAGGTGGAGAGAAGTGGAACAGAAGAGGGTTGAGGAGAGGTGGAGAGTGGAGAGAGGAGGGATGGAGAGGAGGTATGAGGGGAGAGGTGGAGAGGTAGAGAGACGAGGGATGGAGAGGAGGGTTGAGGGGAGAGGTGGAGAGGTAGAGAGAGGAGGGATGGAGAGGTGGAGAGGTAGAGAGAGGAGGGATGGAGAGGAGGGTTGAGGGGAGAGGTAGAGAGAGGAGGGATGGAGAGGAGGCTTGAGGGGAGAGGTGGAGTGATGTGAGTAGAAGAGGGTCAAGGGAGAGGATGAGACGATTGGAGGGTGGGCAGCATTGAAGGGAGAGAGGGGGATGAGGGAAGAGATGGATTGAGGTGAGAAGTGTAGAGAGGTGAGCCAGAGTTCTATGTGTGTATTTAATATGAAACACACTGCAGTGTTCCTGTTCCAATACCTGCAGCTTAACCTGCTTACCTGTCAACTCTCATCTGCGTGTGTGTGTGTGTGTGTGTGTGCGTGTGTGTGTGTGTGTGTGTGTGTGTGTGTGTGTGTGTGTGTGTGTGTGGGACAAGCACCAGCATGCCTATCAAAGAGTCAGCATACACCTGGGAAGAGGTGCGTGTGGGAAGGGAGGGAGGTGGGGAGGGAGAGGGGTGGGGAGGAGGGAGGGGGGTGGGGAAGAAGGTGCAGGTGGGAATTGGGAAAGCCCCTCGGTGGGGGGTAGCCATGCTAGTATGTTCCTTGACTCTGCTCACACACACACACACACACACACACACACACACACACACACACACACACACACACACACACACACACACACACACACATGCACACACACACAGACAGAAAGACACAGACAGACACACTGTTTTCCTCTTTATTGATTCCCCCACAATGGAAACGTCAAAGGGCCACACAGGAGTAGGTTGGTTCCTAAAGCAGCCACAGAGTTTAATGCTTTATGTTTCATCAGACAACGTCCCCACAACACACACCCTCCCCCCAGGGCAGCGAGACCTGACAGATCTCCTCCTCCTCACCTGTGACGCTCTAAGCCCTGGGAAATGTCCCGATGGCCTCAGGAACTGGCAGCATACACACAGTTCGTTTCCTGGTCATGTGCCAACACGTCTGTATAACTGGGATGATGTAGCAATAAAATGTTCAGCCACATCTGAAGAGCAGTACCATGACACATCAAACCAGATCCAGACAACCAGACAGTAGTGATTATGATGAATACTGACCACAGCAGAACTGTCTATCCCTTCACTTCTGACATTCACTATTCAGACATTCACTATTCAGACATCTATTCAGACATTCACTATTCAGACATTCACTATTCAGACATTCACTATTCAGACAGTCACTATTCAGATATTCACTATTCAGACATTCACTATTCAGATATTCACTATTCAGACATTCACTATTCAGACATTCACTATTCAGATATACACTGAGTGTACAAAGCATTAGGAACACCTTCAGTTGCGCCACCCCATTTTGCCCTCAGAACAGTTTCAATTAATCTGGGCAAGGACTCCACAAGGTGTCGAATGTTGACTCCAATGCTTTCCACAGTTGTGTCAAGTTGGCTGGAAATCTTTTGGGTGGTGTGATGGTGTGATGGATTTTTACATATATACTGTATTTGTAATAATGACAATTACAACAATACCGAATGAAAAATTAACACTTTTATTTTAACTTAATATAATACATAAATATAATCTATTTAGTCTCAAATAAATAATGAAACATGTTCAATTTGGTTTAAATAATGCAAAAACAAAGTGTTGGAGAAGAAAGTAAAAGTACAATATGCGCCATGTAAGAAAGCTCATGTTTAAGTTCCTTGCTCAGAACATATGAAAGCTGGTGGTTCAATATTCCCAGTTCTTCAATATTCCCAGTTAAGACGTTTTAGGTTGAAGTTATTATAGGAATTATGATGTGTGGACTATTTCTCTCTATACCATTTGTATTTCATATACCTTTAACTATTGGATGTTCTATTAGTCACTTTAGTATTGCCAGCCTAATCTCAAGAGTTGACAGGCTTGAAGTCATAAACAGCACTGTGCATTGCTAAGAGCTGCTGGCAAACCCAGTAAAGTTTGAATGAATGCTTACAAGCCTGCTGCTGCCTACCCCTGCTCAGTCAGACTGCTCTATCAAATATAAAATCATAGACTTAATTATAATATAATAAACAACGAAATACAAGCCTTTGATCACTAATATGGTCAAACCCGGAAACTATAATTTCGAAAACAAAACATTTATTCTTTCAGTGAAATATGGAACCGTTCCGTATTTTATCTAACGGGTGGCATCCATAAGTCTAAATATTGCTGTTACATTACAACCTTCAATGTTATGTCATAATTATGTACACTTCTGGCAAATTAGTTCGCAACGAGCCAGGCGGCCCAAACTGTTGCATATACCCTGACTGCGTGCAATGAACGCAAGAGAAGTGACACAATTTCCCTAGTTAATATTGCCTGCTAGCAAGAATTTTTTAAACTAAATATGCAGGTTTAAAAATATATACTTCTGTGTATTGATTTTAAGAAAATCATTGATGTTTATTGTTAGGTACATTGGTGTTTATGGTTAGGTACATTGGTGTTTATGGTTAGGTACATTGGTGTTTATGGTTAGGTACATTGATGTTTATGGTTAGGTACATTGGTGTTTATGGTTAGGTACATTGGTGTTTATGGTTAGGTACATTGATGTTTATGGTTAGGTACATTGGTGTTTATGGTTAGGTACATTGATGTTTATGGTTAGGTACATTGATGTTTATGGTTAGGTACATTGATGTTTATGGTTAGGTACATTGATGTTTATGGTTAGGTACATTGATGTTTATTGTTAGGTACATTGATGTTTATGGTTAGGTACATTGATGTTTATGGTTAGGTACATTGATGTTTATGGTTAGGTACATTGATGTTTATGGTTAGGTACATTGATGTTTATGGTTAGGTACATTGATGTTTATGGTTAGGTACATTCGTGCAAAGATTGTGCTTTTTTCAGCAGTGCGCTTTTGTTAAATCATCACCCTTTTGGGGAAGTTGAAGTAGGCTGTGATTCAATGATAAATGAACAGCCACCACATTGATTATATTCAACGCAGGACAAGCTAGTTAACCTAGTAATATCATCAACCATGTGTTGTTAACTAGTGATTATGTGAAGATTGATTGTTTTTTATAAGATAAGTTAAATGCTTACTAGCAACTTACCGTGGCTCATTGCTGCACTCGTGTAACAGGTGGTCAGCCTGCCACTCAGTTTCCTCGTGGATTGCAATGTAATCGGCCGTAATCGGGGTCCAATAATGACCAATTGTTATGAAGACTTGAAATTGGCCCTAATTAATCGGCCATGCCGATTATTCGGCCAATCTCTAATTCGGACATACACTATTCTGACATACATTATCCAGAAATATACTATTCTGACATACATTATCCAGGAATATACTATTCAGACATACATTATCCAGGAATATACTACTCTGACATACATTATCCAGAATTATACTATTCTGACATACATTATCCAGGAAAACACTATTCAGACATACATTATCCAGAAATATACTATTCTGACATACATTATCCAGGAATATACTATTCTGACATACATTATCCAGAAATATACTATTCAGACATACACTATTCTGACATACATTATCCAGGAAAACACTATTCAGACATACATTATCCAGGAATACACAATTCAGACATACATTATCCAGGAATACACTATTCTGACACACTATTCAGACATACATTATCCAGAAATATACTATTCAGACATACATTATCCAGGAATATACTATTCTGATATACATTATCCAGGAATATACTACTCTGACATACATTATCCAGAAATATACTATTCTGACATACATTATCCAGGAATATACTACTCTGACATACATTATCCAGGAATATACTATTCTGACATGCATTATCCAGGAATATACTATTCTGACATACATTATCCAGGAATATACTATTCTGACATACATTATCCAGGAATACACTATTCAGACATACATTATCCAGGAATACACTATTCAGACATACATTATCCAGGAATACACTATTCAGACATACATTATCCAGGAATATACTATTCTGACATACATTATCCAGGAATATACTACTCTGACATACTTTATCCAGAAATATACTATTCTGACATACATTATCCAGGAATATACTATTCTGACATACATTATCCAGGAATATACTATTCTGACATGCATTATCCAGGAATATACTATTCTGACATACATTATCCAGGAATATACTATTCTGACATACATTATCCAGAAATATACTATTCAGACATACATTATCCAGGAATATACTATTCTGACATACATTATCCAGAAATATACTATTCTGACATACACTATTCTGACATACATTATCCAGGAAAACACTATTCAGACATACATTATCCATGAATACACTATTCAGACATACATTATCCAGGAATACACTATTCAGATATACATTATCCAGGAATACACTATTCAGACATACATTATCCAGGAATACACTATTCAGACATACATTATCCAGGAATACACAATTCTGACATACATTATCCAGAAATATACTATTCTGACATACACTATTCTGACATACATTATCCAGGAATATACTATTCAGACATACATTATCCAGGAATACACTATTCAGACATACATTATCCAGGAATACACTATTCAGACATACATTATCCAGGAATACACTATTCAGACATACATTATTCTGACACACTATTCAGACATACATTATCCAGGAATACACTATTCAGACATACATTATTCTGACACACTATTGACTACTCATCTGACATACATGGTTCTAACATACAGTACATACAACATACAGTAGATTCTGCTTACTGGATGAATCAAATATATAGAAGCCCTGAAACATGACGGACCACTTCTCTGTTAATCAATAGGTGTGTTTTAACCAGTGTGCTATAACAGTCTAACAGGACATATGTGGTTGCTATGTGTTTCCTTTGTATTAACCCTGTTAGTTAGTGGGCCTAATAGAACAAAGCTACCTTGGTCTCAAATATCAACCTATTCCCTACATAGTGCACTGCGTTCGACCAGAGCCCATTGGACCCTGGTCAAAAGTAGTGCACTAGGGAATAGGGTCCTTTTGGAACACAACCCTACAGTGTGATGCTGGGACTAACAACATGGAGATACTGAGCTGCGTTAGAGTCAGAGCTGATTAGTCTACCATACAGATCAATGGTTTTATAATACGCACGCACGCACGCACGCACGCACGCACACACACACACACACACACACACACGCACACACACACACACACACACACACACACACACACACACACACACACACACAGATCTATACTACTTCACTATCTCTCATACAGCTGAGGAGATGAGTTCTCTCTCTCCCTCTTTCTCTCACACACAGCTGAGGAGATGAGTTCTCTCTCTCCCTCTCTCTCTCACACACACAGCTGAGGAGATGAGTTCTCTCTCCCTCTCTCCCTCTCTCTCACACACAGCTGAGGAGATGAGTTCTCTCTTTCCCTCTCTCTCACACACAGCTGAGGAGATGAGTTCTCACCCTCTCTCACACACACAGCTAAGGATATGAGTTCTCTCTCTCTCTCACACACACACACAGTTGAGGAGATGAGTTCTCTCTCTCCCTCTCTCTCTCACACACACAGCTGAGGAGATGAGTTCTCTCTCCCTCTCTCTCACACAGCTGAGGAGATAAGTTCTCTTTCTCCCTCTCTCTCTCACACACAGCCGAGGAGATGAGTTCTCTCCATCTCTCTCTCTCTCCCTTTCTTTCTCCCTCTCTCTCTCCCTCACACATCTGTGGAGATGAGTTCTCTCTCTCCCTCTCTCTCTCCCTCTCTCTCACACACACAGCTGAGGAGTTGAGTTCTCTCTCTCCCTCTCACACACAGAGACAGAGAGAGAAAGAGAGAGAGAGAAAGAAAGAAAGATAGTGAGTGATGGTGCAAGGCTCCTTCCTACACAACAGCCCCACCCTGTCCAGCAGCAGGCAGAGTAATCAGAATCACCATTCAGATAAACCACGTCAACAACTTGGTAAAAATGTGGCGCGAGCACCTCCAAGGTTGTGGGTTCAATGCCCGCAGTCAGTCAGTCAGTCTGTCTGTCTGTCTGTCTGTCTGTCTGTCTGTCTGTCTGTCTGTCTGTCTGTCTGTCTGTTTTATGCGTGCGTGCATGCATGCATGCGTTAGTGAGGGCAGATCGAGGGCATGACAGGGCTTATTAAAAGGCTACCTGAGGAGAGGGCTTTCACTCGGGACTCCCCAAACACAGAGCCACAGCTCCGTGTCTCCAGAGAGAAGTCCCATACGGAGAAGAGACATTAAAGCAGCCTTCCCCAAACTCGGTCCCCGGGACCACAAGGTGTGCACGTTGTGGTTTTTGCTCTACACAGCTGATTCAAATGATCAAAGTTTGATGATTAGTTGATGATGTGAATCAGCTGTGTACTACTAGGGGGGAAACTAAACATGCAGCACTTGGTGTCCCGAGGACAGAGTTTAGAAACCCTGTCTTAAAACCTTTCATTCTCCTCCTGTCCTCGTCCTGATCTGTCTATTCTCCTCTACCCTGATCTGTCTAATCTCCTCCTCTACCCTGATCTGTCTATTCTCCTCCTCTACCCTGATCTGTCTATTCTCCTCCTCTACCCTGATCTGTCTATTCTCCTCCTCTACCCTGATCTGTCTATTATCCTCCTCTACCCTGATCTGTCTATTCTCCTCCTCTACCCTGATCTGTCTATTCTCCTCCTCTACCCTGATCTGTCTATTCTCCTCCTCTACCCTGATCTGTCTATTCTCCTCCTCTACCCTGATCTGTCTATTCTCCTCCTCTACCCTGATCTGTCTATTCTCCTCCTCTACCCTGATCTGTCTATTCTCCTCCTCTACCCTGATCTGTCTATTCTCCTCCTCTACCCTGATCTGTCTATTCTCCTCCTCTACCATGATCTGTCTATTCTCCTCTACCCTGATCTGTCTATTCTCCTCCTCTACCCTGATCTGTCTATTCTCCTCCTCTACCCTGATCTGTCTATTCTCCTCCTCTACCATGATCTGTCTATTCTCCTCCTCTACCATGATCTGTCTATTCTCCTCCTCTACCATGATCTGTCTATTCTCCTCTACCCTGATCTGTCTAATCTAATCCTCTACCATGATCTGTCTAATCTAATCCTCTACCCTGATCTGTCTATTCTCCTCCTCTACCCTGATCTGTCTATTCTCCTCCTCTACCCTGATCTGTCTATTCTCCTCTTCTACCCTGATCTGTCTATTCTCCTCCTCTACCATGATCTGTCTATTCTCCTCTACCCTGATCTGTCTAATCTAATCCTCTACCATGATCTGTCTAATCTAATCCTCTACCCTGATCTGTCTATTCTCCTCCTCTACCCTGATCTGTCTATTCTCCTCCTCTACCCTGATCTGTCTATTCTCCTCCTCTACCATGATCTGTCTATTCTCCTCTACCCTGATCTGTCTAATCTAATCCTCTACCCTGATCTATCTATTCTCCTCCTCTACCCTGATCTGTCTATTCTCCTCCTCTACCCTGATCTGTCTATTCTCCTCTTCTACCCTGATCTGTCTATTCTCCTCCTCTACCATGATCTGTCTATTCTCCTCTACCCTGATCTGTCTAATCTAATCCTCTACCCTGATCTGTCTATTCTCCTCCTCTACCCTGATCTGTCTATTCTCCTCCTCTACCCTGATCTGTCTATTCTCCTCCTCTACCCTGATCTGTCTATTCTCCTCCTCTACCCTGATCTGTCTATTCTCCGCCTCTACCCTGATCTGTCTATTCTCCTCCTCTACCCTGATCTGTCTATTCTCCTCCTCTACCCTGATCTGTCTATTCTCCGCTTCTACCCTGATCTGTCTATTCTCCTCCTCTACCCTGATCTGTCTATTCTCCTCCTCTACCCTGATCTGTCTATTCTCCTCCTCTACCCTGATCTGTCTATTCTCCTCCTCTACCCTGATCTGTCTATTCTCCTCCTCTACCCTGATCTGTCTATTCTCCTCTTCTACCCTGATCTGTCTATTCTCCTCCTCTACCCTGATCTGTCTATTCTCCTCCTCTACCCTGATCTGTCTATTCTCCTCTTCTACCCTGATCTGTCTATTCTCCTCATCTACCCTGATCTATCTATTCTCCTCTACCCTGATCTGTCTATTCTCCTCCTCTACCCTGATCTGTCTATTCTCCTCCTCTACCCTGATCTATCTATTCTCCTCTACCCTGATCTGTCTAATCTAATCCTCTACCCTGATCTGTCTATTCTCCTCCTCTACCCTGATCTGTCTATTCTCCTCTACTACCCTGATCTGTCTATTCTCCTCCTCTACCCTGATCTGTCTATTCTCCTCTTCTACCCTGATCTGTCTATTCTCCTCCTCTACCCTGATCTGTCTATTCTCCTCCTCTACCCTTATCTGTATATTCTCCTCTTCTACCCTGATCTGTCTATTCTCCTCCTCTACCCTGATCTGTCTATTCTCCTCCTCTACCCTGATCTGTCTATTCTTATCTCCTACCCTGATCTGTCTATTCTTATCTCCTACCCTGATCTGTCTATTCTCCTCTTCTACCCTGATCTGTCTATTCTCCTCTTCTACCCTGATCTGTCTATTCTCCTCCTCTACCCTGATCTGTCTATTCTCTTCCTCTACCCTGATCTGTCTATTCTCCTCCACTACCTTGATCTGTCTATTCTCCTCCTCTACCCTGATCTGTCTATTCTCCTCCTCTACCCTGATCTGTCTATTCTCCTCCTCGTCCTGATCTGTCTATTCTCCTCCTCTACCCTGATCTGTCTATTCTCCTCTTCTACCCTGATCTGTCTATTCTCCTCTTCTACCCTGATCTGTCTATTCTCCTCCACTACCCTGATCTGTCTATTCTCCTCTTCTACCCTGATCTCTCTATTCTCCTCCTCTACCCTGATCTGTCTATTCTCCTCCTCTACCCTGATCTGTCTATTCTCCTCCTCTACCCTGATGTGTCTATTCTCCTCCTCGTCCTGATCTGTCTATTCTCCTCCTCTACCCTGATCTGTCTATTCTCCTCTTCTACCCTGATCCGTCTATTCTCCTCCTCTACCCTGATCTGTCTATTCTCCTCCTCGTCCTGATCTTTCTATTCTCCTCCTCGTCCTGATCTGTCTATTCTCCTCTTCTACCCTGATCTGTCTATTCTCCTCTACTACCCTGATCTGTCTATTCTCCTCCTCTACCCTGATCTGTCTATTCTCCTCCTCGTCCTGTTCTGTCTATTCTCCTCCTCGTCCTGATCTGTCTATTCTCCTCCTCGTCCTGATCTGTCTATTCTCCTCTTCTACCCTGATCTGTCTATTCTCCTCCTCTACCCTGATCTGTCTATTCTCCTCCTCGTCCTGATCTGTCTATTCTCCTCCTCGTCCTGATCTGTCTATTCTCCTCCTCGTCCTGATCTGTCTATTCTCCTCTTCTACCCTGATCTGTCTATTCTCCTCCTCTACCATGATCTGTCTATTCTCCTCCTCTACCCTGATCTGTCTATTCTCCTTCTCTACCCTGATCTGTCTGTTCTCCTCTCCTACCCTGATCTGTCAATTGTCCTCTCCTACCCTGATCTGTCTATTCTCCTCTTCTACCCTGATCTGTCTATTCAAATCAAATCAAATTGATTTATATAGCCCTTCGTACATCAGCTGATATCTCAAAGTGCTGTACAGAAACCCAGCCTAAAACCCCAAACAGCAAGCAATGCAGGTGTAGAAGCACGGTGGCTAGGAAAAACTCCCTAGAAAGGCCAAAACCTAGGAAGAAACCTAGAGAGGAACCAGGCTATGTGGGGTGGCCAGTCCTCTTCTGGCTGTGCAGGGTGGAGATTATAACAGAACTTCGCCAAGATGTTCAAATGTTCATAAATGACAAGCATGGTTGAATAATAATAAGGCAGAACAGTTGAAACTGGAGCAGCAGCAAGGTCAGGTGGACTGGGGACAGCAAGGAGTCATCATGTCAGGTAGTCCTGGGGCAAGGTCCTAGGGCTCAGGTCAGTTGAAACTGGAGCAGCAGCACGGCCAGGTGGACTGGGGACAGCAAGGAGTCATTATGTCAGGTAGTCCTGGGGCATGGTCCTAGGGCTCAGGTCCTCCGAGAGAGAGAAGGAGAGAATTAGAGAACGCACACTTAAATTCACACAGGACACCGAATAGGACAGGAGAAGTACTCCAGATATAACAAACTGACCCTAGCCCCCCCAACACATAAACTACTGCAGCATAAATACTGGAGGCTATTCTCCTCTACCCTGATCTGTCTATTCTCCTCCTCTACCCTGATCTGTCTATTCTCCTCCTCTACCCTGATCTGTCTATTCTCCTCTACCCTGATCTGTCTATTCTCCTCTTCTACCCTGATCTGTCAAATCTACTCCTCTACCCTGATCTGTCTATTCTCCTCTTCTACCCTGATCTGTCTAATCTACTCCTCTACCCTGATCTGTCTAATCTACTCCTCTACCCTGATCTGTCATTTGTCTTCTCCGACCCTGATCTGTCTATTCTCCTCTCCTACCCTGATCTGTCTATTCTCCTCTTCAACCCTGATCTGTCTTTTCTCCTCCTCTACCCTGATCTGTCTATTGTCATCCTCTACCCTGATCTGTCTATTCTCCTCTACCCTGATCTGTCTATTCTCCTCTTCTACCCTGATCTGTCTAATCTACTCCTCTACCCTGATCTGTCTATTCTCCTCTTCTACCCTGATCTGTCTAATCTACTCCTCTACCCTGATCTGTCTAATCTACTCCTCTACCCTGATCTGTCTATTGTCCTCTCCGACCCTGATCTGTCTATTCTCCTCTCCTACCCTGATCTGTCTATTCTCCTCCTCTACCCTGATCTGTCTATTCTCCTCCTCTACCCTGATCTGTCTTTTCTCCTCTACCCTGATCTGTCTATGCTACCCTGATCTGTCTATTCTCCTCTCCTACCCTGATCTGTCTATTCTCCTCCTCTACCCTGATCTGTCTATTCTCCTCCTCTACCCTGATCTGTCTATTCTCCTCCTCTACCTTGATCTGTCTATTCTCCTCCTCTACCCTGATCTGTCTATTCTCCTCTTCTACCCTGATCTGTCTATTCTCCTCTCCTACCCTGATCTGTCTATTCTCCTCTACTACCCTGATCTGTCTATTCTCCTCCTCTACCCTGATCTGTCTATTCTGCTCTACTACCCTGATCTGTCTATTCTCCTCCTCTACCCTGATCTGTCTATTCTCCTCTCCTACCCTGATCTGTCTATTCTCCTCCTCTACCCTGATCTGTCTATTCTCCTCCTCTACCCTGATCTGTCTATTCTTATCTCCTACCCTGATCTCTCTATTCTCCTCCTCTACCCTGATCTGTCTATTCTCCTCCTCTACCCTGATCTATATATTCTCCTCCTCTACCCTGATCTGTCTATTCTCCTCTACTACCCTGATCTGTCTATTCTCCTCCTCTACCCTGATCTGTCTATTCTCCTCCTCGTCCTGATCTGTCTATTCTCCTCCTCGTCCTGATCTGTCTATTCTCCTCCTCGTCCTGATCTGTCTATTCTCAACTTCTACCCTGATCTGTCTATTCTCCTCCTCTACCCTGATCTGTCTATTCTCCTCCTCGTCCTGATCTGTCTATTCTCCTCCTCTACCATGATCTGTCTATTCTCCTCCTCTACCCTGATCTGTCTATTCTCCTTCTCTACCCTGATCTGTCTGTTCTCCTCTCCTACCCTGATCTGTCAATTGTCCTCTCCTACCCTGATCTGTCTATTCTCCTCTTCTACCCTGATCTGTCTATTCAAATCAAATCAAATTGATTTATATAGCCCTTCGTACATCAGCTGATATCTCAAAGTGCTGTACTGAAACCCAGCCTAAAACCCCAAACAGCAAGCAATGCAGGTGTAGAAGCACGGTGGCTAGGAAAAACTCCCTAGAAAGGCCAAAACCTAGGAAGAAACCTAGAGAGGAACCAGGCTATGTGGGGTGGCCAGTCCTCTTCTGGCTGTGCAGGGTGGAGATTATAACAGAACTTCGCCAAGATGTTCAAATGTTCATAAATGACAAGCATGGTTGAATAATAATAAGGCAGAACAGTTGAAACTGGAGCAGCAGCAAGGTCAGGTGGACTGGGGACAGCAAGGAGTCATCATGTCAGGTAGTCCTGGGGCAAGGTCCTAGGGCTCAGGTCAGTTGAAACTGGAGCAGCAGCACGGCCAGGTGGACTGGGGACAGCAAGGAGTCATTATGTCAGGTAGTCCTGGGGCATGGTCCTAGGGCTCAGGTCCTCCGAGAGAGAGAAGGAGAGAATTAGAGAACGCACACTTAAATTCACACAGGACACCGAATAGGACAGGAGAAGTACTCCAGATATAACAAACTGACCCTAGCCCCCCCAACACATAAACTACTGCAGCATAAATACTGGAGGCTATTCTCCTCTACCCTGATCTGTCTATTCTCCTCCTCTACCCTGATCTGTCTATTCTCCTCCTCTACCCTGATCTGTCTATTCTCCTCTACCCTGATCTGTCTATTCTCCTCTTCTACCCTGATCTGTCAAATCTACTCCTCTACCCTGATCTGTCTATTCTCCTCTTCTACCCTGATCTGTCTAATCTACTCCTCTACCCTGATCTGTCTAATCTACTCCTCTACCCTGATCTGTCATTTGTCCTCTCCGACCCTGATCTGTCTATTCTCCTCTCCTACCCTGATCTGTCTATTCTCCTCTTCTACCCTGATCTGTCTTTTCTCCTCCTCTACCCTGATCTGTCTATTGTCATCCTCTACCCTGATCTGTCTATTCTCCTCTACCCTGATCTGTCTATTCTCCTCTTCTACCCTGATCTGTCTAATCTACTCCTCTACCCTGATCTGTCTATTCTCCTCTTCTACCCTGATCTGTCTAATCTACTCCTCTACCCTGATCTGTCTAATCTACTCCTCTACCCTGATCTGTCGATTGTCCTCTCCGACCCTGATCTGTCTATTCTTCTCTTCTACCCTGATCTGTCTTTTCTCCTCTACCCTGATCTGTCTATGCTACCCTGATCTGTCTATTCTCCTCTCCTACCCTGATCTGTCTATTCTCCTCCTCTACCCTGATCTGTCTATTGTCATCCTCTACCCTGTTCTGTCTATTCTCCTCTTCTACCCTGATCTGTCTATTCTCCTCCTCTACCCCGATCTGTCTATTCTTCTCCTCTACCCTGATATGTCTATTCTCCTCTACCCTGTTCTGTCTATTATCCTCCTCTACCCTGATCTGTCTATTATCCTCCTCTACCCTGATCTGTCTATTCTCCTCTACCATGATCTGTCTATTCTCCTCCTCTACCCTGATCTGTCTATTCTCCTCCTCTACCCTGATCTGTCTATTATCCTCCTCTACCCTGATCTGTCTATTCTCCTCTACCATGATCTGTCTATTCTCCTCCCCTACCCTGATCTGTCTATTCTCCTCCTCTACCCTGATCTGTCTATTCTCCTCTTCTACCCTGATCTGTCTATTCTCCTCTACTACCCTGATCTGTCTATTCTCCTCCTCTACCCTGATCTGTCTATTCTCCTTCTCTACCCTGATCTGTCTATTCTCCTCCTCGTCCTGATCTGTCAATTCTCCTCTTCTACCCTGATCTGTCTATTCTCCTCTACTAACCTGATCTGTCTATTCTCCTCCTCTACCCTGATCTGTCTATTCTCCTCTTCTACCCTGATCTGTCTATTCTCCTCTACTACCCTGATCTGTCTATTATCCTCCTCTACCCTGATCTGTCTATTCTCCTTCTCAACCCTGAGCTGTCTATTCTCCTCCTCTACCCTGATCTGTCTATTCTCCTCCTTTACCCTGATCTGTCTATTCTCCTCTACTACCCTGATCTGTCTATTCTCCTCTTCTACCCTGATCTGTCTATTCTCCTTCTCTACCCTGATCTGTCTATTCTCCTCCTCGTCCTGATCTGTCTATTCTCCTCCTCTACCCAGATCTGTCTATTCTCATCCTCTACCCTGATCTGTCTATTCTCCTCCTCTACCCTGATCTGTCTATTCTCCTCTTTTACCCTGATCTGTCTATTCTCCTCCTCTACCCTGATCTGTCTATTCTCCTCTTTTACCCTGATCTGTCTATTCTCCTCTTTTACCCTGATCTGTCTATTCTCCTCTCCTACCCTGATCTGTCTATTCTCCTCCTCTACCCTGATCTGTCTATTCTCCTCTTCTAACCTGATCTGTCTATTCTCCTCTACTACCCTGATCTGTCTATTCTCCTCTACCCTGATCTGTCTATTCTCCTCCTCTACTACCCTGATCTGTCTATTCTCCTCCTCTACCATGATCTGTCTATTCTCCTCTTTTACCCTGATCTGTCTATTCTCCTCTTCTACCCTGATCTGTCTATTCTCCTCTTTTACCCTGATCTGTCTATTCTCCTCTTTTACCCTGATCTGTCTATTCTCCTCCTCTACCCTGATCTGTCTATTCTCCTCCTCTACCCTGATCTGTCTATTCTCCTCTCCTACCCTGATCTATCTATTCTCCTCTTCTACCCTGATCTATCTATTCTCCTCTTCTACCCTGATCTGTCAATTCTCCTCCTCTACCCTGATCTGTCTATACTCCTCTTTTACCCTGATCTGTCTATCCTCCTCTACCCTGATCTGTCTATTCTCCTCCTCTACCCTGATCTGTCTATTCTCCTCCTCTACCCTGATCTGTCTATTCTCCTCTACCCTGATCTGTCTATTCTCCTCTTCTACCCTGATCTGTCTATTCTCCTCCTCTACCCTGATCTGTCTATTCTTATCTCCTACCCTGATCTGTCTATTCTCCTCCTCTACCCTGATCTGTCTATTCTCCTCTACCCTGATCTGTCTATTCTTATCTCCTACCCTGATCTGTCTATTCTCCTCCTCTACCCTGATCTGTCTATTCTCCTCTTTTACCCTGATCTGTCTATTCTCCTCCTCTACCCTGATCTGTCTATTCTCCTCTCCTACCCTGATCTGTCTATTCTCCTCCTCTACCCTGATCTGTCTATTCTCCTCTTCTAACCTGATCTGTCTATTCTCCTCTACTACCCTGATCTGTCTATTCTCCTCTACCCTGATCTGTCTATTCTCCTCCTCTACACCCTGATCTGTCTATTCTCCTCCTCTACCCTGATCTGTCTATTCTCCTCTTTTACCCTGATCTGTCTATTCTCCTCTTCTACCCTGATCTGTCTATTCTCCTCTTTTACCCTGATCTGTCTATTCTCCTCCTCTACCCTGATCTGTCTATTCTCCTCCTCTACCCTGATCTGTCTATTCTCCTCTTTTACCCTGATCTGTCTATTCTCCTCTACCCTGATCTGTATATTCTTATCTCCTACCCTGATCTGTCTATTCTCCTCCTCTACCCTGATCTGTCTATTCTTATCTCCTACCCTGATCTGTCTATTCTCCTCCACTACCCTGATCTGTCTATTCTCCTCCTCTACCCTGATCTGTCTATTCTCCTCCTCTACCCTGATCTGTCTATTCTCCTCTACCCTGATCTGTCTATTCTTATCTCCTACCCTGATCTGTCTATTCTCCTCCTCTACCCTGATCTGTCTATTCTCCTCTTTTACCCTGATCTGTCTATTCTCCTCCTCTACCCTGATCTGTCTATTCTCCTCCTCTACCCTGATCTGTCTATTCTCCTCTTTTACCCTGATCTGTCTATTCTCCTCCTCTACCCTGATCTGTCTATTCTCCTCTCCTACCCTGATCTGTCTATTCTCCTCTTCTACCCTGATCTGTCTATTCTCCTCTTCTACCCTGATCTGTCTATTCTCCTCCTCTACCCTGATCTGTCTATTCTCCTCTTTTACCCTGATCTGTCTATCCTCCTCTACCCTGATCTGTCTATTCTCCTCCTCTACCCTGATCTGTCTATTCTCCTCCTCTACCCTGATCTGTCTATTCTCCTCTACCCTGATCTGTCTATTCTCCTCTTCTACCCTGATCTGTCTATTCTCCTCCTCTACCCTGATCTGTCTATTCTCCTCCTCTTCCCTGATCTGTCTATTCTCCTCCTCTACCCTGATCTGTCTATTCTCCTCTACCCTGATCTGTCTATTCTTATCTCCTACCCTGATCTGTATATTCTCCTCCTCTACCCTGATCTGTCTATTCTCCTCTTTTACCCTGATCTGTCTATTCTCCTCCTCTACCCTGATCTGTCTATTCTCCTCCTCTACCCTGATCTGTCTATTCTCCTCTTTTACCCTGATCTGTATATTCTCCTCCTCTACCCTGATCTGTCTATTCTCCTCTCCTACCCTGATCTGTCTATTCTCCTCCTCTACCCTGATCTGTCTATTCTCCTCTTCTAACCTGATCTGTCTATTCTCCTCTACTACCCTGATCTGTCTATTCTCCTCTACCCTGATCTGTCTATTCTCCTCCTCTACTACCCTGATCTGTCTATTCTCCTCCTCTACCCTGATCTGTCTATTCTCCTCTTTTACCCTGATCTGTCTATTCTCCTCTTTTACCCTGATCTGTCTATTCTCCTCTTCTACCCTGATCTGTCTATTCTCCTCCTCTACCCTGATCTGTCTATTCTCCTCCTCTACCCTGATCTGTCTATTCTCCTCTTCTACCCTGATCTGTCTATTCTCCTCCTCTACCCTGATCTGTCTATTCTCCTCCTCTACCCTGATCTGTCTATTCTCCTCTACCCTGATCTGTCTATTCTCCTCTACCCTGATCTGTCTATTCTTATCTCCTACCCTGATCTGTCTATTCTCCTCCTCTACCCTGATCTGTCTATTCTCCTCTTTTACCCTGATCTGTCTATTCTCCTCCTCTACCCTGATCTGTCTATTCTCCTCCTCTACCCTGATCTGTCTATTCTCCTCTTTTACCCTGATCTGTCTATTCTCCTCCTCTACCCTGATCTGTCTATTCTCCTCTTTTACCCTGATCTGTCTATTCTCCTCCTCTACCCTGATCTGTCTATTCTCCTCCTCTACCCTGATCTGTCTATTCTCCTCTTTTACCCTGATCTGTCTAATCTGTGCAGTCTATCACAGTGCAATCCGTTTTGTCACCAAAGCCCCATATACTACCCACCATTGCGACCTGTATATTCTCGTTGGCTGGCCCTCGCTTCATACTCGTCGCCAAACCCACTGGCTCCATGTCATCTACAAGACCCTGCTAGGTAAAGTCCCCCCTTATCTCAGCTCGCTGGTCACCATAGCATCTCCCACCTGTAGCACATGCTCCAGCAGGTATATCTCACTAGTCACCCCCAAAACCAATTCTTTCTTTGGCCGCGTCTCTTTCCAGTTCTCTGCTGCAAATGACTGGAATGAACTACAAAAATCTCTGAAACTGGAAACACTTATCTCCCTCACTAGCTTTAAGCACCAACTGTCAGAGCAGCTCACAGATTACTGCACCTGTACATAGCCCACCTATAATTTAGCCCAAACAACTACCTCTTTCCCTAATGTATTTATTTATTTGTTTATTTTGCTCCTTTGCACCCCATTATTTTTATTTCTACTTTGCACATTCTTCCATTGCAAATCTACCATTCCAGTGTTTTACTTGCTATATTGTATTTACTTTGCCACCATGGCCTTTTTTTGCCTTTACCTCCCTTCTCACCTCATTTGCTCACATCATATATAGACTTGTTTATACTGTATTATTGACTGTATGTTTGTTTTACTCCATGTGTAATTCTGTGTCGTTGTATGTGTCGAACTGCTTTGCTTTATCTTGGCCAGGTCGCAATTGTAAATGAGAACTTGTTCTCAACTTGCCTACCTGGTTAAATAAAGGTGAAATTAACCAAATAAATTAAAAAATCTACTTCTCTAGCCTGATCTGTCTATTCTCCTCCTCTACCCTGATCTATCTATTCTCCTCTACCCTGATCTATCTATTCTCCTCCTCTACCCTGATCTGTCTATTCTCCTCCTCTACCCTGATCTATCTATTCTCCTCCTCTACCCTGATCTGTCTATTCTCCTCCTCTACACTGATCTATCTATTCTCCTCCTCTACCCTGATCTATCTATTCTCCTCCTCTACCCTGATCTATCTATTCTCCTCCTCTACCCTGATCTGTCTATTCTCCTCCTCTACCCTGATCTATCTATTCTCCTCCTCTACCCTGATCTATCTATTCTCCTCCTCTACCCTGATCTGTCTATTCTCCTCTTCTACCCTGATCTATCTATTCTCCTCTACCATGATCTGTCTATTCTCCTCCTCTACCCTGATCTGTCTATTCTCCTCCTCTACCCTGATCTGTCTATTCTCCTCCTCTACCTTGATCTGTCTATTCTCCTCCTCTACCCTGATCTGTCTATTCTCCTCGTCTACCCTGATCTGTCTATTCTCCTCTCCTACCCTGATCTGTCTATTCTCCTCTACTACCCTGCTCTGTCTATTCTCCTCCTCTACCCTGATCTGTCTATTCTCCTCTACTACCCTGATCTGTCTATTCTCCTCCTCTACCCTGATCTGTCTATTCTTATCTCCTACCCTGATCTGTCTATTCTCCTCCTCTACCCTGATCTGTCTATTCTCCTCCTCGTCCTGATCTGTCTATTCTCCTCCTCGTCCTGATCTGTCTATTCTCCTCCTCGTCCTGATCTGTCTATTCTCCTCCTCGTCCTGATCTGTCTATTCTCCTCTTCTACCCTGATCTGTCTATTCTCCTCCTCTACCCTGATCTGTCTATTCTCCTCCTCGTCCTGATCTGTCTATTCTCCTCCTCGTCCTGATCTGTCTATTCTCCTCTTCTACCCTGATCTGTCTATTCTCCTCCTCTACCATGATCTGTCTATTCTCCTCCTCTACCCTGATCTGTCTATTCTCCTTCTCTACCCTGATCTGTCTGTTCTCCTCTCCTACCCTGATCTGTCAATTGTCCTCTCCTACCCTGATCTGTCTATTCTCCTCTTCTACCCTGATCTGTCTATTCAAATCAAATCAAATTGATTTATATAGCCCTTCGTACATCAGCTGATATCTCAAAGTGCTGTACAGAAACCCAGCCTAAAACCCCAAACAGCAAGCAATGCAGGTGTAGAAGCACGGTGGCTAGGAAAAACTCCCTAGAAAGGCCAAAACCTAGGAAGAAACCTAGAGAGGAACCAGGCTATGTGGGGTGGCCAGTCCTCTTCTGGCTGTGCAGGGTGGAGATTATAACAGAACTTCGCCAAGATGTTCAAATGTTCATAAATGACAAGCATGGTTGAATAATAATAAGGCAGAACAGTTGAAACTGGAGCAGCAGCAAGGTCAGGTGGACTGGGGACAGCAAGGAGTCATCATGTCAGGTAGTCCTGGGGCAAGGTCCTAGGGCTCAGGTCAGTTGAAACTGGAGCAGCAGCACGGCCAGGTGGACTGGGGACAGCAAGGAGTCATTATGTCAGGTAGTCCTGGGGCATGGTCCTAGGGCTCAGGTCCTCCGAGAGAGAGAAGGAGAGAATTAGAGAACGCACACTTAAATTCACACAGGACACCGAATAGGACAGGAGAAGTACTCCAGATATAACAAACTGACCCTAGCCCCCCCAACACATAAACTACTGCAGCATAAATACTGGAGGCTATTCTCCTCTACCCTGATCTGTCTATTCTCCTCCTCTACCCTGATCTGTCTATTCTCCTCCTCTACCCTGATCTGTCTATTCTCCTCTACCCTGATCTGTCTATTCTCCTCTTCTACCCTGATCTGTCAAATCTACTCCTCTACCCTGATCTGTCTATTCTCCTCTTCTACCCTGATCTGTCTAATCTACTCCTCTACCCTGATCTGTCTAATCTACTCCTCTACCCTGATCTGTCATTTGTCCTCTCCGACCCTGATCTGTCTATTCTCCTCTCCTACCCTGATCTGTCTATTCTCCTCTTCTACCCTGATCTGTCTTTTCTCCTCCTCTACCCTGATCTGTCTATTGTCATCCTCTACCCTGATCTGTCTATTCTCCTCTACCCTGATCTGTCTATTCTCCTCTACCCTGATCTGTCTATTCACCTCTTCTACCCTGATCTGTCAAATCTACTCCTCTACCCTGATCTGTCTATTCTCCTCTTCTACCCTGATCTGTCTAATCTACTCCTCTACCCTGATCTGTCTAATCTACTCCTCTACCCTGATCTGTCATTTGTCCTCTCCGACCCTGATCTGTCTATTCTCCTCTCCTACCCTGATCTGTCTATTCTCCTCTTCTACCCTGATCTGTCTTTTCTCCTCCTCTACCCTGATCTGTCTATTGTCATCCTCTACCCTGATCTGTCTATTCTCCTCTACCCTGATCTGTCTATTCTCCTCTTCTACCCTGATCTGTCTAATCTACTCCTCTACCCTGATCTGTCTATTCTCCTCTTCTACCCTGATCTGTCTATTCAAATCAAATCAAATTGATTTATATAGCCCTTCGTACATCAGCTGATATCTCAAAGTGCTGTACAGAAACCCAGCCTAAAACCCCAAACAGCAAGCAATGCAGGTGTAGAAGCACGGTGGCTAGGAAAAACTCCCTAGAAAGGCCAAAACCTAGGAAGAAACCTAGAGAGGAACCAGGCTATGTGGGGTGGCCAGTCCTCTTCTGGCTGTGCAGGGTGGAGATTATAACAGAACTTCGCCAAGATGTTCAAATGTTCATAAATGACAAGCATGGTTGAATAATAATAAGGCAGAACAGTTGAAACTGGAGCAGCAGCAAGGTCAGGTGGACTGGGGACAGCAAGGAGTCATCATGTCAGGTAGTCCTGGGGCAAGGTCCTAGGGCTCAGGTCAGTTGAAACTGGAGCAGCAGCACGGCCAGGTGGACTGGGGACAGCAAGGAGTCATTATGTCAGGTAGTCCTGGGGCATGGTCCTAGGGCTCAGGTCCTCCGAGAGAGAGAAGGAGAGAATTAGAGAACGCACACTTAAATTCACACAGGACACCGAATAGGACAGGAGAAGTACTCCAGATATAACAAACTGACCCTAGCCCCCCCAACACATAAACTACTGCAGCATAAATACTGGAGGCTATTCTCCTCTACCCTGATCTGTCTATTCTCCTCCTCTACCCTGATCTGTCTATTCTCCTCCTCTACCCTGATCTGTCTATTCTCCTCTACCCTGATCTGTCTATTCTCCTCTTCTACCCTGATCTGTCAAATCTACTCCTCTACCCTGATCTGTCTATTCTCCTCTTCTACCCTGATCTGTCTAATCTACTCCTCTACCCTGATCTGTCTAATCTACTCCTCTACCCTGATCTGTCATTTGTCCTCTCCGACCCTGATCTGTCTATTCTCCTCTCCTACCCTGATCTGTCTATTCTCCTCTTCTACCCTGATCTGTCTTTTCTCCTCCTCTACCCTGATCTGTCTATTGTCATCCTCTACCCTGATCTGTCTATTCTCCTCTACCCTGATCTGTCTATTCTCCTCTACCCTGATCTGTCTATTCTCCTCTTCTACCCTGATCTGTCAAATCTACTCCTCTACCCTGATCTGTCTATTCTCCTCTTCTACCCTGATCTGTCTAATCTACTCCTCTACCCTGATCTGTCTAATCTACTCCTCTACCCTGATCTGTCATTTGTCCTCTCCGACCCTGATCTGTCTATTCTCCTCTCCTACCCTGATCTGTCTATTCTCCTCTTCTACCCTGATCTGTCTTTTCTCCTCCTCTACCCTGATCTGTCTATTGTCATCCTCTACCCTGATCTGTCTATTCTCCTCTACCCTGATCTGTCTATTCTCCTCTTCTACCCTGATCTGTCTAATCTACTCCTCTACCCTGATCTGTCTATTCTCCTCTTCTACCCTGATCTGTCTAATCTACTCCTCTACCCTGATCTGTCTAATCTACTCCTCTACCCTGATCTGTCTATTGTCCTCTCTGACCCTGATCTGTCTATTCTCCTCTCCTACCCTGATCTGTCTAATCTACTCCTCTACCCTGATCTGTCATTTGTCCTCTCCGACCCTGATCTGTCTATTCTCCTCTCCTACCCTGATCTGTCTATTCTCCTCCTCTACCCTGATCTGTCTATTCTCCTCTACCCTGATCTGTCTATTGTCATCCTCTACCCTGATCTGTCTATTCTTCTCTTCTACCCTGATCTGTCTTTTCTCCTCTACCCTGATCTGTCTATTCTCCTCTCCTACCCTGATCTGTCTATTCTCCTCCTCTACCCTGATCTGTCTATTGTCATCCTCTACCCTATTCTGTCTATTCTCCTCTTCTACCCTGATCTGTCTATTCTCCTCCTCTACCCCGATCTGTCTATTCTTCTCCTCTACCCTGATATGTCTATTCTTCTCTACCCTGTTCTGTCTATTATCCTCCTCTACCCTGATCTGTCTATTATCCTCCTCTACCCTGATCTGTCTATTCTCCTCTACCATGATCTGTCTATTCTCCTCCTCTACCCTGATCTGTCTATTCTCCTCCTCTACCCTGATCTGTCTATTATCCTCCTCTACCCTGATCTGTCTATTCTCCTCTACCATGATCTGTCTATTCTCCTCCTCTACCCTGATCTGTCTATTCTCCTCCTCTACCCTGATCTGTCTATTCTCCTCTTCTACCCTGATCTGTCTATTCTCCTCTACTACCCTGATCTGTCTATTCTCCTCCTCTACCCTGATCTGTCTATTCTCCTTCTCTACCCTGATCTGTCTATTCTCCTTCTCTACCCTGATCTGTCTATTCTCCTCCTCTACCCTGATCTGTCTATTCTCCTTCTCTACCCTGATCTGTCTATTCTCCTCCTCGTCCTGATCTGTCTATTCTCCTCTTCTACCCTGATCTGTCTATTCTCCTCTACTAACCTGATCTGTCTATTCTCCTCCTCTACCCTGATCTGTCTATTCTCCTCTTCTACCCTGATCTGTCTATTCTCCTCTACTACCCTGATCTGTCTATTATCCTCCTCTACCCTGATCTGTCTATTCTCCTTCTCAACCCTGAGCTGTCTATTCTCCTCCTCTACCCTGATCTGTCTATTCTCCTCCTTTACCCTGATCTGTCTATTCTCCTCTACTACCCCGATCTGTCTATTCTCCTCTTCTACCCTGATCTGTCTATTCTCCTTCTCTACCCTGATCTGTCTATTCTCCTCCTCGTCCAGATCTGTCTATTCTCCTCCTCTACCCAGATCTGTCTATTCTCCTCCTCTACCCTGATCTGTCTATTCTCCTCCTCTACCCTGATCTGTCTATTCTCCTCCTCTTTTACCCTGATCTGTCTATTCTCCTCCTCTACCCTGATCTGTCTATTCTCCTCTTTTACCCTGATCTGTCTATTCTCCTCTTTTACCCTGATCTGTCTATTCTCCTCTCCTACCCTGATCTGTCTATTCTCCTCCTCTACCCTGATCTGTCTATTCTCCTCTTCTAACCTGATCTGTCTATTCTCCTCTACTACCCTGATCTGTCTATTCTCCTCTACCCTGATCTGTCTATTCTCCTCCTCTACTACCCTGATCTGTCTATTCTCCTCCTCTACCCTGATCTGTCTATTCTCCTCTTTTACCCTGATCTGTCTATTCTCCTCTTCTACCCTGATCTGTCTATTCTCCTCTTTTACCCTGATCTGTCTATTCTCCTCTTTTACCCTGATCGGTCTATTCTCCTCCTCTACCCTGATCTGTCTATTCTCCTCCTCTACCCTGATCTGTCTATTCTCCTCCTCTACCCTGATCTATCTATTCTCCTCTCCTACCCTGATCTGTCTATTCTCCTCTTCTACCCTGATCTGTCTATTCTCCTCCTCTACCCTGATCTGTCTATTCTCCTCTTTTACCCTGATCTGTCTATCCTCCTCTACCCTGATCTGTCTATTCTCCTCCTCTACCCTGATCTGTCTATTCTCCTCTACCCTGATCTGTCTATTCTCCTCTTCTACCCTGATCTGTCTATTCTCCTCCTCTAACCTGATCTGTCTATTCTTATCTCCTACCCTGATCTGTCTATTCTCCTCCTCTGCCCTGATCTGTCTATTCTCCTCTACCCTGATCTGTCTATTCTTATCTCCTACCCTGATCTGTATATTCTCCTCCTCTACCCTGATCTGTCTATTCTCCTCTTTTACCCTGATCTGTCTATTCTCCTCCTCTACCCTGATCTGTCTATTCTCCTCCTCTAGCCTGATCTGTCTATTCTCCTCTCCTACCCTGATCTGTCTATTCTCTTCCTCTACCCTGATCTGTCTATTCTCCTCTTCTAACCTGATCTGTCTATTCTCCTCTACTACCCTGATCTGTCTATTCTCCTCTACCCTGATCTGTCTATTCTCCTCCTCTACTACCCTGATCTGTCTATTCTCCTCCTCTACCCTGATCTGTTTATTCTCCTCCTCTACCCTGATCTGTCTATTCTCCTCTTTTACCCTGATCTGTCTATTCTCCTCCTCTACCCTGATCTGTCTATTCTCCTCCTCTACCCTGATCTGTCTATTCTCCTCCTCTACCCTGATCTGTCTATTCTCCTCCTCTACCCTGATCTGTCTATTCTCCTCTTTTACCCTGATCTGTCTATTCTCCTCCTCTACCCTGATCTGTCTATTCTCCTCTCCTACCCTGATCTGTCTATTCTCCTCCTCTACCCTGATCTGTCTATTCTCCTCTTCTAACCTGATCTGTCTATTCTCCTCTACTACCCTGATCTGTCTATTATCCTCCTCTACCCTGATCTGTCTATTCTCCTTCTCAACCCTGAGCTGTCTATTCTCCTCCTCTACCCTGATCTGTCTATTCTCCTCCTTTACCCTGATCTGTCTATTCTCCTCTACTACCCCGATCTGTCTATTCTCCTCTTCTACCCTGATCTGTCTATTCTCCTTCTCTACCCTGATCTGTCTATTCTCCTCCTCGTCCAGATCTGTCTATTCTCCTCCTCTACCCAGATCTGTCTATTCTCCTCCTCTACCCTGATCTGTCTATTCTCCTCCTCTACCCTGATCTGTCTATTCTCCTCCTCTTTTACCCTGATCTGTCTATTCTCCTCCTCTACCCTGATCTGTCTATTCTCCTCTTTTACCCTGATCTGTCTATTCTCCTCTTTTACCCTGATCTGTCTATTCTCCTCTCCTACCCTGATCTGTCTATTCTCCTCCTCTACCCTGATCTGTCTATTCTCCTCTTCTAACCTGATCTGTCTATTCTCCTCTACTACCCTGATCTGTCTATTCTCCTCTACCCTGATCTGTCTATTCTCCTCCTCTACTACCCTGATCTGTCTATTCTCCTCCTCTACCCTGATCTGTCTATTCTCCTCTTTTACCCTGATCTGTCTATTCTCCTCTTCTACCCTGATCTGTCTATTCTCCTCTTTTACCCTGATCTGTCTATTCTCCTCTTTTACCCTGATCGGTCTATTCTCCTCCTCTACCCTGATCTGTCTATTCTCCTCCTCTACCCTGATCTGTCTATTCTCCTCCTCTACCCTGATCTATCTATTCTCCTCTTCTACCCTGATCTGTCTATTCTCCTCTTCTACCCTGATCTGTCTATTCTCCTCCTCTACCCTGATCTGTCTATTCTCCTCTTTTACCCTGATCTGTCTATCCTCCTCTACCCTGATCTGTCTATTCTCCTCCTCTACCCTGATCTGTCTATTCTCCTCTACCCTGATCTGTCTATTCTCCTCTTCTACCCTGATCTGTCTATTCTCCTCCTCTAACCTGATCTGTCTATTCTTATCTCCTACCCTGATCTGTCTATTCTCCTCCTCTGCCCTGATCTGTCTATTCTCCTCTACCCTGATCTGTCTATTCTTATCTCCTACCCTGATCTGTATATTCTCCTCCTCTACCCTGATCTGTCTATTCTCCTCTTTTACCCTGATCTGTCTATTCTCCTCCTCTACCCTGATCTGTCTATTCTCCTCCTCTAGCCTGATCTGTCTATTCTCCTCTCCTACCCTGATCTGTCTATTCTCTTCCTCTACCCTGATCTGTCTATTCTCCTCTTCTAACCTGATCTGTCTATTCTCCTCTACTACCCTGATCTGTCTATTCTCCTCTACCCTGATCTGTCTATTCTCCTCCTCTACTACCCTGATCTGTCTATTCTCCTCCTCTACCCTGATCTGTTTATTCTCCTCCTCTACCCTGATCTGTCTATTCTCCTCTTTTACCCTGATCTGTCTATTCTCCTCCTCTACCCTGATCTGTCTATTCTCCTCCTCTACCCTGATCTGTCTATTCTCCTCTTTTACCCTGATCTGTCTATTCTCCTCCTCTACCCTGATCTGTCTATTCTCCTCTCCTACCCTGATCTGTCTATTCTCCTCCTCTACCCTGATCTGTCTATTCTCCTCTTCTAACCTGATCTGTCTATTCTCCTCTACTACCCTGATCTGTCTATTCTCCTCTACCCTGATCTGTCTATTCTCCTCCTCTACTACCCTGATCTGTCTATTCTCCTCCTCTACCCTGATCTGTCTATTCTCCTCTTTTACCCTGATCTGTCTATTCTCCTCTTTTACCCTGATCTGTCTATTCTCCTCTTTTACCCTGATCTATCTATTCTCCTCCTCTACCCTGATCTGTCTATTCTCCTCCTCTACCCTGATCTGTCTATTCTCCTCTCCTACCCTGATCTCTCTATTCTCCTCTTCTACCCTGATCTGTCTATTCTCCTCTTCTACCCTGATCTGTCTATTCTCCTCCTCTACCCTGATCTGTCTATTCTCCTCCTCTACCCTGATCTGTCTATTCTCCTCTACCCTGATCTGTCTATTCTCCTCTACCCTGATCTGTCTGTTCTTATCTCCTACCCTGATCTGTCTATTCTCCTCCTCTACCCTGATCTGTCTATTCTCCTCTTTTACCCTGATCTGTCTATTCTCCTCTTTTACCCTGATCTGTCTATTCTCCTCCTCTACCCTGATCTGTCTATTCTCCTCCTCTACCCTGATCTGTCTATTCTCCTCTTTTACCCTGATCTGTCTATTCTCCTCCTCTACCCTGATCTGTCTATTCTCCTCTTTTACCCTGATCTGTCTATTCTCCTCCTCTACCCTGATCTGTCTATTCTCCTCCTCTACCCTGATCTGTCTATTCTCCTCTTTTACCCTGATCTGTCTAATCTGTGCAGTCTATCACAGTGCAATCCGTTTTGTCACCAAAGCCCCATATACTACCCACCATTGCGACCTGTATATTCTCGTTGGCTGGCCCTCGCTTCATACTCGTCGCCAAACCCACTGGCTCCATGTCATCTACAAGACCCTGCTAGGTAAAGTCCCCCCTTATCTCAGCTCGCTGGTCACCATAGCATCTCCCACCTGTAGCACATGCTCCAGCAGGTATATCTCGCTAGTCACCCCCAAAACCAATTCTTTCTTTGGCCGCGTCTCTTTCCAGTTCTCTGCTGCCAATGACTGGAATGAACTACAAAAATCTCTGAAACTGGAAACACTTATCTCCCTCACTAGCTTTAAGCACCAACTGTCAGAGCAGCTCACAGATTACTGCACCTGTACATAGCCCACCTATAATTTAGCCCAAACAACTACCTCTTTCCCTAATGTATTTATTTATTTGTTTATTTTGCTCCTTTGCACCCCATTATTTTTATTTCTACTTTGCACATTCTTCCATTGCAAATCTACCATTCCAGTGTTTTACTTGCTATATTGTATTTACTTTGCCACCATGGCCTTTTTTTGCCTTTACCTCCCTTCTCACCTCATTTGCTCACATCATATATAGACTTGTTTATACTGTATTATTGACTGTATGTTTGTTTTACTCCATGTGTCGTTGTATGTGTCGAACTGCTTTGCTTTATCTTGGCCAGGTCGCAATTGTAAATGAGAACTTGTTCTCAACTTGCCTACCTGGTTAAATAAAGGTGAAATTAACAAAATAAATTAAAAAATCTACTTCTCTACCCTGATCTGTCTATTCTCCTCCTCTACCCTGATCTATCTATTCTCCTCTACCCTGATCTGTCTATTCTCCTCTACCCTGATCTGTCTATTCTCCTCCTCTACCCTGATCTATCTATTCTCCTCTACCCTGATCTGTCTATTCTCCTCTTCTACCCTGATCTGTCTATTCTCCTCCTCTACCCTGATCTGTCTATTCTCCTTCTCTACCCTGATCTGTCTATTCTCCTCCTCTACCCTGATCTGTCTATTCTCCTTCTCTACCCTGATCTGTCTATTCTCCTCTTTTACCCTGATCTGTCTATTCTCCTCTTCTACCCTGATCTGTCTATTCTCCTCTTTTACCCTGATCTGTCTATTCTCCTCTTTTACCCTGATCGGTCTATTCTCCTCCTCTACCCTGATCTGTCTATTCTCCTCCTCTACCCTGATCTGTCTATTCTCCTTCTCAACCCTGAGCTGTCTATTCTCCTCCTCTACCCTGATCTGTCTATTCTCCTCCTTTACCCTGATCTGTCTATTCTCCTCTACTACCCCGATCTGTCTATTCTCCTCTTCTACCCTGATCTGTCTATTCTCCTTCTCTACCCTGATCTGTCTATTCTCCTCCTCGTCCAGATCTGTCTATTCTCCTCCTCTACCCAGATCTGTCTATTCTCCTCCTCTACCCTGATCTGTCTATTCTCCTCCTCTACCCTGATCTGTCTATTCTCCTCCTCTTTTACCCTGATCTGTCTATTCTCCTCCTCTACCCTGATCTGTCTATTCTCCTCTTTTACCCTGATCTGTCTATTCTCCTCTTTTACCCTGATCTGTCTATTCTCCTCTCCTACCCTGATCTGTCTATTCTCCTCCTCTACCCTGATCTGTCTATTCTCCTCTTCTAACCTGATCTGTCTATTCTCCTCTACTACCCTGATCTGTCTATTCTCCTCTACCCTGATCTGTCTATTCTCCTCCTCTACTACCCTGATCTGTCTATTCTCCTCCTCTACCCTGATCTGTCTATTCTCCTCTTTTACCCTGATCTGTCTATTCTCCTCTTCTACCCTGATCTGTCTATTCTCCTCTTTTACCCTGATCTGTCTATTCTCCTCTTTTACCCTGATCGGTCTATTCTCCTCCTCTACCCTGATCTGTCTATTCTCCTCCTCTACCCTGATCTGTCTATTCTCCTCCTCTACCCTGATCTATCTATTCTCCTCTCCTACCCTGATCTGTCTATTCTCCTCTTCTACCCTGATCTGTCTATTCTCCTCCTCTACCCTGATCTGTCTATTCTCCTCTTTTACCCTGATCTGTCTATCCTCCTCTACCCTGATCTGTCTATTCTCCTCCTCTACCCTGATCTGTCTATTCTCCTCTACCCTGATCTGTCTATTCTCCTCTTCTACCCTGATCTGTCTATTCTCCTCCTCTAACCTGATCTGTCTATTCTTATCTCCTACCCTGATCTGTCTATTCTCCTCCTCTGCCCTGATCTGTCTATTCTCCTCTACCCTGATCTGTCTATTCTTATCTCCTACCCTGATCTGTATATTCTCCTCCTCTACCCTGATCTGTCTATTCTCCTCTTTTACCCTGATCTGTCTATTCTCCTCCTCTACCCTGATCTGTCTATTCTCCTCCTCTAGCCTGATCTGTCTATTCTCCTCTCCTACCCTGATCTGTCTATTCTCTTCCTCTACCCTGATCTGTCTATTCTCCTCTTCTAACCTGATCTGTCTATTCTCCTCTACTACCCTGATCTGTCTATTCTCCTCTACCCTGATCTGTCTATTCTCCTCCTCTACTACCCTGATCTGTCTATTCTCCTCCTCTACCCTGATCTGTTTATTCTCCTCCTCTACCCTGATCTGTCTATTCTCCTCTTTTACCCTGATCTGTCTATTCTCCTCCTCTACCCTGATCTGTCTATTCTCCTCCTCTACCCTGATCTGTCTATTCTCCTCCTCTACCCTGATCTGTCTATTCTCCTCCTCTACCCTGATCTGTCTATTCTCCTCTTTTACCCTGATCTGTCTATTCTCCTCCTCTACCCTGATCTGTCTATTCTCCTCTCCTACCCTGATCTGTCTATTCTCCTCCTCTACCCTGATCTGTCTATTCTCCTCTTCTAACCTGATCTGTCTATTCTCCTCTACTACCCTGATCTGTCTATTATCCTCCTCTACCCTGATCTGTCTATTCTCCTTCTCAACCCTGAGCTGTCTATTCTCCTCCTCTACCCTGATCTGTCTATTCTCCTCCTTTACCCTGATCTGTCTATTCTCCTCTACTACCCCGATCTGTCTATTCTCCTCTTCTACCCTGATCTGTCTATTCTCCTTCTCTACCCTGATCTGTCTATTCTCCTCCTCGTCCAGATCTGTCTATTCTCCTCCTCTACCCAGATCTGTCTATTCTCCTCCTCTACCCTGATCTGTCTATTCTCCTCCTCTACCCTGATCTGTCTATTCTCCTCCTCTTTTACCCTGATCTGTCTATTCTCCTCCTCTACCCTGATCTGTCTATTCTCCTCTTTTACCCTGATCTGTCTATTCTCCTCTTTTACCCTGATCTGTCTATTCTCCTCTCCTACCCTGATCTGTCTATTCTCCTCCTCTACCCTGATCTGTCTATTCTCCTCTTCTAACCTGATCTGTCTATTCTCCTCTACTACCCTGATCTGTCTATTCTCCTCTACCCTGATCTGTCTATTCTCCTCCTCTACTACCCTGATCTGTCTATTCTCCTCCTCTACCCTGATCTGTCTATTCTCCTCTTTTACCCTGATCTGTCTATTCTCCTCTTCTACCCTGATCTGTCTATTCTCCTCTTTTACCCTGATCTGTCTATTCTCCTCTTTTACCCTGATCGGTCTATTCTCCTCCTCTACCCTGATCTGTCTATTCTCCTCCTCTACCCTGATCTGTCTATTCTCCTCCTCTACCCTGATCTATCTATTCTCCTCTTCTACCCTGATCTGTCTATTCTCCTCTTCTACCCTGATCTGTCTATTCTCCTCCTCTACCCTGATCTGTCTATTCTCCTCTTTTACCCTGATCTGTCTATCCTCCTCTACCCTGATCTGTCTATTCTCCTCCTCTACCCTGATCTGTCTATTCTCCTCTACCCTGATCTGTCTATTCTCCTCTTCTACCCTGATCTGTCTATTCTCCTCCTCTAACCTGATCTGTCTATTCTTATCTCCTACCCTGATCTGTCTATTCTCCTCCTCTGCCCTGATCTGTCTATTCTCCTCTACCCTGATCTGTCTATTCTTATCTCCTACCCTGATCTGTATATTCTCCTCCTCTACCCTGATCTGTCTATTCTCCTCTTTTACCCTGATCTGTCTATTCTCCTCCTCTACCCTGATCTGTCTATTCTCCTCCTCTAGCCTGATCTGTCTATTCTCCTCTCCTACCCTGATCTGTCTATTCTCTTCCTCTACCCTGATCTGTCTATTCTCCTCTTCTAACCTGATCTGTCTATTCTCCTCTACTACCCTGATCTGTCTATTCTCCTCTACCCTGATCTGTCTATTCTCCTCCTCTACTACCCTGATCTGTCTATTCTCCTCCTCTACCCTGATCTGTTTATTCTCCTCCTCTACCCTGATCTGTCTATTCTCCTCTTTTACCCTGATCTGTCTATTCTCCTCCTCTACCCTGATCTGTCTATTCTCCTCCTCTACCCTGATCTGTCTATTCTCCTCTTTTACCCTGATCTGTCTATTCTCCTCCTCTACCCTGATCTGTCTATTCTCCTCTCCTACCCTGATCTGTCTATTCTCCTCCTCTACCCTGATCTGTCTATTCTCCTCTTCTAACCTGATCTGTCTATTCTCCTCTACTACCCTGATCTGTCTATTCTCCTCTACCCTGATCTGTCTATTCTCCTCCTCTACTACCCTGATCTGTCTATTCTCCTCCTCTACCCTGATCTGTCTATTCTCCTCTTTTACCCTGATCTGTCTATTCTCCTCTTTTACCCTGATCTGTCTATTCTCCTCTTTTACCCTGATCTATCTATTCTCCTCCTCTACCCTGATCTGTCTATTCTCCTCCTCTACCCTGATCTGTCTATTCTCCTCTCCTACCCTGATCTCTCTATTCTCCTCTTCTACCCTGATCTGTCTATTCTCCTCTTCTACCCTGATCTGTCTATTCTCCTCCTCTACCCTGATCTGTCTATTCTCCTCCTCTACCCTGATCTGTCTATTCTCCTCTACCCTGATCTGTCTATTCTCCTCTACCCTGATCTGTCTGTTCTTATCTCCTACCCTGATCTGTCTATTCTCCTCCTCTACCCTGATCTGTCTATTCTCCTCTTTTACCCTGATCTGTCTATTCTCCTCTTTTACCCTGATCTGTCTATTCTCCTCCTCTACCCTGATCTGTCTATTCTCCTCCTCTACCCTGATCTGTCTATTCTCCTCTTTTACCCTGATCTGTCTATTCTCCTCCTCTACCCTGATCTGTCTATTCTCCTCTTTTACCCTGATCTGTCTATTCTCCTCCTCTACCCTGATCTGTCTATTCTCCTCCTCTACCCTGATCTGTCTATTCTCCTCTTTTACCCTGATCTGTCTAATCTGTGCAGTCTATCACAGTGCAATCCGTTTTGTCACCAAAGCCCCATATACTACCCACCATTGCGACCTGTATATTCTCGTTGGCTGGCCCTCGCTTCATACTCGTCGCCAAACCCACTGGCTCCATGTCATCTACAAGACCCTGCTAGGTAAAGTCCCCCCTTATCTCAGCTCGCTGGTCACCATAGCATCTCCCACCTGTAGCACATGCTCCAGCAGGTATATCTCGCTAGTCACCCCCAAAACCAATTCTTTCTTTGGCCGCGTCTCTTTCCAGTTCTCTGCTGCCAATGACTGGAATGAACTACAAAAATCTCTGAAACTGGAAACACTTATCTCCCTCACTAGCTTTAAGCACCAACTGTCAGAGCAGCTCACAGATTACTGCACCTGTACATAGCCCACCTATAATTTAGCCCAAACAACTACCTCTTTCCCTAATGTATTTATTTATTTGTTTATTTTGCTCCTTTGCACCCCATTATTTTTATTTCTACTTTGCACATTCTTCCATTGCAAATCTACCATTCCAGTGTTTTACTTGCTATATTGTATTTACTTTGCCACCATGGCCTTTTTTTGCCTTTACCTCCCTTCTCACCTCATTTGCTCACATCATATATAGACTTGTTTATACTGTATTATTGACTGTATGTTTGTTTTACTCCATGTGTCGTTGTATGTGTCGAACTGCTTTGCTTTATCTTGGCCAGGTCGCAATTGTAAATGAGAACTTGTTCTCAACTTGCCTACCTGGTTAAATAAAGGTGAAATTAACAAAATAAATTAAAAAATCTACTTCTCTACCCTGATCTGTCTATTCTCCTCCTCTACCCTGATCTATCTATTCTCCTCTACCCTGATCTGTCTATTCTCCTCTACCCTGATCTGTCTATTCTCCTCCTCTACCCTGATCTATCTATTCTCCTCTACCCTGATCTGTCTATTCTCCTCTTCTACCCTGATCTGTCTATTCTCCTCCTCTACCCTGATCTGTCTATTCTCCTTCTCTACCCTGATCTGTCTATTCTCCTCCTCTACCCTGATCTGTCTATTCTCCTTCTCTACCCTGATCTGTCTATTCTCCTCCTCTACCCTGATCTATCTATTCTCCTCCTCTACCCTGATCTATCTATTCTCCTCCTCTACCCTGATCTATCTATTCTCCTCCTCTACCCTGATCTATCTATTCTCCTCCTCTACCCTGATCTATCTATTCTCCTCCTCTACCCTGATCTGTCTATTCTCCTCCTCTACACTGATCTATCTATTCTCCTCCTCTACCCTGATCTATCTATTCTCCTCCTCTACCCTGATCTATCTATTCTCCTCCTCTACCCTGATCTGTCTATTCTCCTCCTCTACCCTGATCTATCTATTCTCCTCCTCTACCCTGATCTATCTATTCTCCTCCTCTACCCTGATCTGTCTATTCTCCTCTTCTACCCTGATCTATCTATTCTCCTCTACCATGATCTGTCTATTCTCCTCCTCTACCCTGATCTGTCTATTCTCCTCCTCTACCCTGATCTGTCTATTCTCCTCCTCTACCTTGATCTGTCTATTCTCCTCCTCTACCCTGATCTGTCTATTCTCCTCGTCTACCCTGATCTGTCTATTCTCCTCTCCTACCCTGATCTGTCTATTCTCCTCTACTACCCTGATCTGTCTATTCTCCTCCTCTACCCTGATCTGTCTATTCTCCTCTACTACCCTGATCTGTCTATTCTCCTCCTCTACCCTGATCTGTCTATTCTTATCTCCTACCCTGATCTGTCTATTCTCCTCCTCTACCCTGATCTGTCTATTATCCTCCTCTACCCTGATCTGTCTATTCTTATCTCCTACCCTGATCTCTCTATTCTCCTCCTCTACCCTGATCTGTCTATTCTCCTCCTCTACCCTGATCTATATATTCTCCTCCTTTCCCCTGATCTGTCTATTCTCCTCCTCTACCCTGATCTGTCTATTCTCCTCCTCTGCCCTGATCTGTCTATTCTCCTCTACCCTGATCTGTCTATTCTCCTCTTCTACCCTGATCTGTCTATTCTCCTCCTCTACCCTGATCTGTCTATTCTTATCTCCTACCCTGATCTGTCTATTCTCCTCCTCTACCCTGATCTGTCTATTCTCCTCTACCCTGATCTGTCTATTCTTATCTCCTACCCTGATCTGTATATTCTCCTCCTCTACCCTGATCTGTCTATTCTCCTCTTTTACCCTGATCTGTCTATTCTCCTCCTCTACCCTGATCTGTCTATTCTCCTCCTCTACCCTGATCTGTCTATTCTCCTCTTTTACCCTGATCTGTCTATTCTCCTCTACTACCCTGATCTGTCTATTCTCCTCTTTTACCCTGATCTGTCTATTCTCCTCTTCTACCCTGATCTGTCTATTCTCCTCTTTTACCCTGATCTGTCTATTCTCCTCTTTTACCCTGATCTGTCTATTCTCCTCCTCTACCCTGATCTGTCTATTCTCCTCTTTTACCCTGATCTGTCTATTCTCCTCTACCCTGATCTGTCTATTCTTATCTCCTACCCTGATCTGTCTATTCTCCTCCTCTACCCTGATCTGTCTATTCTTATCTCCTACCCTGATCTGTCTATTCTCCTCCTCTACCCTGATCTGTCTATTCTCCCCCTCTACCCTGATCTTTCTATTCTCCTCTACCCTGATCTGTCTATTCTTATCTCCTACCCTGATCTGTCTATTCTCCTCCTCTACCCTGATCTGTCTATTCTCCTCCTCTACCCTGATCTGTCTATTCTCCTCTTTTACCCTGATCTGTCTATTCTCCTCCTCTACCCTGATCTGTCTATTCTCCTCTCCTACCCTGATCTGTCTATTCTCCTCCTCTACCCTGATCTGTCTATTCTCCTCTTCTAACCTGATCTGTCTATTCTCCTCTACTACCCTGATCTGTCTATTCTCCTCTACCCTGATCTGTCTATTCTCCTCCTCTACTACCCTGATCTGTCTATTCTCCTCCTCTACCCTGATCTGTCTATTCTCCTCTTTTACCCTGATCTGTCTATTCTCCTCTTCTACCCTGATCTGTCTATTCTCCTCTTTTACCCTGATCTGTCTATTCTCCTCTTTTACCCTGATCTGTCTATTCTCCTCCTCTACCCTGATCTGTCTATTCTCCTCTTTTACCCTGATCTGTCTATTCTCCTCTACCCTGATCTGTCTATTCTTATCTCCTACCCTGATCTGTCTATTCTCCTCCTCTACCCTGATCTGTCTATTCTTATCTCCTACCCTGATCTGTCTATTCTCCTCCTCTACCCTGATCTGTCTATTCTCCTCCTCTACCCTGATCTTTCTATTCTCCTCTACCCTGATCTGTCTATTCTTATCTCCTACCCTGATCTGTCTATTCTCCTCCTCTACCCTGATCTGTCTATTCTCCTCCTCTACCCTGATCTGTCTATTCTCCTCTTTTACCCTGATCTGTCTATTCTCCTCCTCTACCCTGATCTGTCTATTCTCCTCTCCTACCCTGATCTGTCTATTCTCCTCCTCTACCCTGATCTGTCTATTCTCCTCTTCTAACCTGATCTGTCTATTCTCCTCTACTACCCTGATCTGTCTATTCTCCTCTACCCTGATCTGTCTATTCTCCTCCTCTACTACCCTGATCTGTCTATTCTCCTCCTCTACCCTGATCTGTCTATTCTCCTCTTTTACCCTGATCTGTCTATTCTCCTCTTCTACCCTGATCTGTCTATTCTCCTCTTTTACCCTGATCTGTCTATTCTCCTCTTTTACCCTGATCTGTCTATTCTCCTCTTTTACCCTGATCTGTCTATTCTCCTCTTTTACCCTGATCTGTCTATTCTCCTCTTTTACCCTGATCTGTCTATTCTCCTCCTCTACCCTGATCTGTCTATTCTCCTCCTCTACCCTGATCTGTCTATTCTCCTCTCCTACCCTGATCTCTCTATTCTCCTCTTCTACCCTGATCTGTCTATTCTCCTCTTCTACCCTGATCTGTCTATTCTCCTCCTCTACCCTGATCTGTCTATTCTCCTCTTTTACCCTGATCTGTCTATCCTCCTCTACCCTGATCTGTCTATTCTCCTCCTCTACCCTGATCTGTCTATTCTCCTCCTCTACCCTGATCTGTCTATTCTCCTCTACCCTGATCTGTCTATTCTCCTCTACCCTGATCTGTCTATTCTTATCTCCTACCCTGATCTGTCTATTCTCCTCCTCTACCCTGATCTGTCTATTCTCCTCTTTTACCCTGATCTGTCTATTCTCCTCCTCTACCCTGATCTGTCTATTCTCCTCCTCTACCCTGATCTGTCTATTCTCCTCTTTTACCCTGATCTGTCTATTCTCCTCCTCTACCCTGATCTGTCTATTCTCCTCTTTTACCCTGATCTGTCTATTCTCCTCCTCTACCCTGATCTGTCTATTCTCCTCCTCTACCCTGATCTGTCTATTCTCCTCTTTTACCCTGATCTGTCTAATCTGTGCAGTCTATCACAGTGCAATCCGTTTTGTCACCAAAGCCCCATATACTACCCACCATTGCGACCTGTATATTCTCGTTGGCTGGCCCTCGCTTCATACTCGTCGCCAAACCCACTGGCTCCATGTCATCTACAAGACCCTGCTAGGTAAAGTCCCCCCTTATCTCAGCTCGCTGGTCACCATAGCATCACCCACCTGTAGCACATGCTCCAGCAGGTATATCTCGCTAGTCACCCCCAAAACCAATTCTTTCTTTGGCCGCGTCTCTTTCCAGTTCTCTGCTGCCAATGACTGGAATGAACTACAAAAATCTCTGAAACTGGAAACACTTATCTCCCTCACTAGCTTTAAGCACCAACTGTCAGAGCAGCTCACAGATTACTGCACCTGTACATAGCCCACCTATAATTTAGCCCAAACAACTACCTCTTTCCCTAATGTATTTATTTATTCGTTTATTTTGCTCCTTTGCACCCCATTATTTTTATTTCTACTTTGCACATTCTTCCATTGCAAATCTACCATTCCAGTGTTTTACTTGCTATATTGTATTTACTTTGCCACCATGGCCTTTTTTTGCCTTTACCTCCCTTCTCACCTCATTTGCTCACATCATATATAGACTTGTTTATACTGTATTATTGACTGTATGTTTGTTTTACTCCATGTGTCGTTGTATGTGTCGAACTGCTTTGCTTTATCTTGGCCAGGTCGCAATTGTAAATGAGAACTTGTTCTCAACTTGCCTACCTGGTTAAATAAAGGTGAAATTAACAAAATAAATTAAAAAATCTACTTCTCTACCCTGATCTATCTATTCTCCTCTACCCTGATCTGTCTATTCTCCTCTACCCTGATCTGTCTATTCTCCTCCTCTACCCTGATCTGTCTATTCTCCTCTACCCTGATCTGTCTATTCTCCTCCTCTACCCTGATCTGTCTATTCTCCTTCTCTACCCTGATCTGTCTATTCTCCTCCTCTACCATGATCTGTCTATTCTCCTCCTCTACCCTGATCTGTCTATTCTCCTTCTCTACCCTGATCTGTCTATTCTCCTCTACCCTGATCTATCTATTCTCCTCCTCTACCCTGATCTATCTATTCTCCTCCTCTACCCTGATCTGTCTATTCTCCTCCTCTACCCTGATCTATCTATTCTCCTCCTCTACCCTGATCTGTCTATTCTCCTCCTCTACCCTGATCTGTCTATTCTCCTCTTCTACCCTGATCTATCTATTCTCCTCTACCATGATCTGTCTATTCTCCTCCTCTACCCTGATCTGTCTATTCTCCTCCTCTACCCTGATCTGTCTATTCTCCTCCTCTACCTTGATCTGTCTATTCTCCTCCTCTACCCTGATCTGTCTATTCTCCTCCTCTACCCTGATCTGTCTATTCTCCTCTTCTACCCTGATCTATCTATTCTCCTCTACCATGATCTGTCTATTCTCCTCCTCTACCCTGATCTGTCTATTCTCCTCCTCTACCCTGATCTGTCTATTCTCCTCCTCTACCTTGATCTGTCTATTCTCCTCCTCTACCCTGATCTGTCTATTCTCCTCGTCTACCCTGATCTGTCTATTCTCCTCTCCTACCCTGATCTGTCTATTCTCCTCTACTACCCTGATCTGTCTATTCTCCTCATCTACCCTGATCTGTCTATTCTCCTCTACTACCCTGATCTGTCTATTCTCCTCCTCTACCCTGATCTGTCTATTCTTATCTCCTACCCTGATCTGTCTATTCTCCTCCTCTACCCTGATCTGTCTATTCTCCTTCTCTACCCTGATCTGTCTATTCTTCTCTCCTACCCTGATCTCTCTATTCTCCTCCTCTACCCTGATCTGTCTATTCTCCTCCTCTACCCTGATCTATATATTCTCCTCCTCTACCCTGATCTGTCTATTCTCCTCTACTACCCTGATCTGTCTATTCTCCTCCTCTACCCTGATCTGTCTATTCTTATCTCCTACCCTGATCTGTCTATTCTCCTCCTCTACCCTGATCTGTCTATTCTCCTCCTCTACCCTGATCTGTCTATTCTTATCTCCTACCCTGATCTCTCTATTCTCCTCCTCTACCCTGATCTGTCTATTCTCCTTCTCTACCCTGATCTGTCTATTCTTATCTCCTACCCTGATCTGTCTATTCTCCTCTACTACCCTGATCTGTCTATTCTCCTCTTCTACCCTGATCTGTCTATTCTCCTCCTCTACCCTGATCTGTCTATTCTCCTCCTCTACCCTGATCTGTCTATTCTCCTCCTCTACCCTGATCTGTCTATTCTCCTCTTCTACCCTGATCTGTCTATTCTCCTCCTCTACCCTGATCTGTCTATTCTCCTCCTCTACCATGATCTGTCTATTCTCATCCTCTACCCTGATCTGTCTATTCTCCTTCTCTACCCTGATCTGTCTATTCTTATCTCCTACCCTGATCTGTCTATTCTCCTCCTCTACCCTGATCTGTCTATTCTCCTTCTCTACCCTGATCTGTCTATTCTCCTTCTCTACCCTGATCTGTCTATTCTTATCTCCTACCCTGATCTGTCTATTCTCCTCTCCTACCCTGATCTGTCTATTCTCCTCCTCTACCCTGATCTGTCTATTCTCCTCCTCTACCCTGATCTGTCTAATCTACTCTACCCTGATCTGTCTATTCTCCTTTTCTACCCTGATCTGTCTATTCTTATCTCCTACCCTGATCTGTCTATTCTCCTCTCCTACCCTGATCTGTCTATTCTCCTCTCCTACCCTGATCTGTCTATTCTCCTCCTCTACCCTGATCTGTCTATTCTCCTCCTCTACCCTGATCTGTCTATTCTCCTCCTCTACCCTGATCTGTCTATTCTCCTCTACTACCCTGATCTGTCTATTCTCCTCCTCTACCCTGATCTGTCTATTCTCCTCCTCTACCCTGATCTGTCTATTCTCCTCTACTACCCTGATCTGTCTATTCTCCTCTTCTACCCTGATCTGTCTATTCTCCTCCTCTACCCTGATCTGTCTATTCTCCTCTTCTACCCTGATCTGTCTAATCTACTCCTCTCGGCTGGAAAACTCTGTACCTGTGTTAATTAGAACATGTCTGAGAGAGAGAGCGAGAGCGAGAGCGAGAGCGAGAGCGAGAGAGAGAGAGAGACAGAGAGAGAGAGAGACAGAGAGAGAGACAGAGAGAGAGACAGAGAGATAGAGAGATGGGGTATACTGAGGGCTTGATCGTGAGTTTCACCAGAGATAGAAATATATAGACATACAATGAACTATGACTCATAGAACTAATCAAAGAAACCTCAATGACAACACCAATCATGTTCCAGTAGATCAAATGGGGCTTTCAATAGACTTGTAATTAATTCTAGTGTTTACACAGTCACGGATGTGCAGACCGACATGCTCTTGTCAAGGACCAAATCAAATAAACAAATATTTACAACTATAATTAATCCAGAGATAATATCCAAACAAATTCATCATTAATAATGATGATAGTCAATCATCTCTGACCATTTTTAATCAAGGATCTAAATAAACACGTATAATGTAAACAAGTGTAAATGTGATGTTAACTTGTTGATTAGATGGATTAGTGAAGTACATAAACATTGTTCTGCTCTTATCTCCTCTCACTGGGTCATAAGGAGAAGTTACGCTAATGTTTTGCTAACTGTTATAGTATCTTTCATGCTAACTGCTAATTGTTATGCAAAATGTTAAATGGATCCACTGTTATGTCATCATTAAAGGGTTGAGAGTAAAGTAGAGCCCAGTCACAACATGTTAAATAGATCCACTGTTATGTCACCATTAAAGGGTTGAGAGTAAAGTAGAGCCCAGTCACAACATGTTAAATAGATCCACTGTTATGTCACCATTAAAGGGTTGAGAGTAAAGTAGAGCCCAGTCACAACATGTTAAATAGATCCACTGTTATGTCACCATTAAAGGGTTGAGAGTAAAGTAGAGCCCAGTCACAACATGTTAAATAGATCCACTGTTATGTCATCATTAAAGGGTTGAGAGTAAAGTAGAGCCCAGTCACAACATGTTAAATAGATCCACTGTTATGTCATCATTAAAGGGTTTAGAGTAAAGTAGAGCCCAGTCACAACATGTTAAATAGATCCACTGTTATGTCACCATTAAAGGGTTTAGAGTAAAGTAGAGCCCAGTCACAACATGTTAAATAGATCCACTGTTATGTCACCATTAAAGGGTTGAGAGTAAAGTAGAGCCCAGTCACAACATGTTAAATAGATCCACTGTTATGTCACCATTAAAGGGTTTAGAGTAAAGTAGAGCCCAGTCACAACATGTTAAATAGATCCACTGTTATGTCACCATTAAAGGGTTTAGAGTAAAGTAGAGCCCAGTCACAACATGTTAAATAGATCCACTGTTATGTCACCATTAAAGGGTTTAGAGTAAAGTAGAGCCCAGTCACAACATGTTAAATAGATCCACTGTTATGTCACCATTAAAGGGTTGAGAGTAAAGTAGAGCCCAGTCACAACATGTTAAATAGATCCACTGTTATGTCATCATTAAAGGGTTTAGAGTAAAGTAGAGCCCAGTCACAACATGTTAAATAGATCCACTGTTATGTCACCATTAAAGGGTTGAGAGTAAAGTAGAGCCCAGTCACAACATGTTAAATAGATCCACTGTTATGTCATCATTAAAGGGTTGAGAGTAAAGTAGAGCCCAGTCACAACATGTTAAATAGATCCACTGTTATGTCACCATTAAAGGGTTTAGAGTAAAGTAGAGCCCAGTCACAACATGTTAAATAGATCCACTGTTACCATTAAAGGGTTTAGAGTAAAGTAGAGCCCAGTCACAACATGTTAAATAGATCCACTGTTATGTCACCATTAAAGGGTTGAGAGTAAAGTAGAGCCCAGTCACAACATGTTAAATAGATCCACTGTTATGTCACCATTAAAGGGTTTAGAGTAAAGTAGAGCCCAGTCACAACATGTTAAATAGATCCACTGTTATGTCACCATTAAAGGGTTGAGAGTAAAGTAGAGCCCAGTCACAACATGTTAAATAGATCCACTGTTATGTCACCATTAAAGGGTTGAGAGTAAAGTAGAGCCCAGTCACAACATGTTAAATAGATCCACTGTTATGTCACCATTAAAGGGTTTAGAGTAAAGTAGAGCCCAGTCACAACATGTTAAATAGATCCACTGTTATGTCACCATTAAAGGGTTGAGAGTAAAGTAGAGCCCAGTCACAACATGTTAAATAGATCCACTGTTATGTCACCATTAAAGGGTTGAGAGTAAAGTAGAGCCTGGTCACAACATGTTAAATAGATCCACTGTTATGTCACCATTAAAGGGTTGAGAGTAAAGTAGAGCCCAGTCACAACATGTTAAATAGATCCACTGTTATGTCATCATTAAAGGGTTGAGAGTAAAGTAGAGCCTGGTCACAACATGTTAAATAGATCCACTGTTATGTCACCATTAAAGGGTTTAGAGTAAAGTAGAGCCCAGTCACAACATGTTAAATAGATCCACTGTTATGTCACCATTAAAGGGTTTAGAGTAAAGTAGAGCCCAGTCACAACATGTTAAATAGATCCACTGTTATGTCACCATTAAAGGGTTGAGAGTAAAGTAGAGCCCAGTCACAACATGTTAAATAGATCCACTGTTATGTCACCATTAAAGGGTTGAGAGTAAAGTAGAGCCTGGTCACAACATGTTAAATAGATCCACTGTTATGTCACCATTAAAGGGTTGAGAGTAAAGTAGAGCCCTGTCACAACATGTTAAATAGATCCACTGTTATGTCATCATTAAAGGGTTGAGAGTAAAGTAGAGCCTGGTCACAACATGTTAAATAGATCCACTGTTATGTCACCATTAAAGGGTTTAGAGTAAAGTAGAGCCCAGTCACAACATGTTAAATAGATCCACTGTTATGTCACCATTAAAGGGTTTAGAGTAAAGTAGAGCCCAGTCACAACATGTTAAATAGATCCACTGTTATGTCACCATTAAAGGGTTTAGAGTAAAGTAGAGCCCAGTCACAACATGTTAAATAGATCCACTGTTATGTCACCATTAAAGGGTTGAGAGTAAAGTAGAGCCCAGTCACAACATGTTAAATAGATCCACTGTTATGTCATCATTAAAGGGTTGAGAGTAAAGTAGAGCCTGGTCACAACATGTTAAATAGATCCACTGTTATGTCACCATTAAAGGGTTTAGAGTAAAGTAGAGCCCAGTCACAACATGTTAAATAGATCCACTGTTATGTCACCATTAAAGGGTTTAGAGTAAAGTAGAGCCCAGTCACAACATGTTAAATAGATCCACTGTTATGTCACCATTAAAGGGTTGAGAGTAAAGTAGAGCCCAGTCACAACATGTTAAATAGATCCACTGTTATGTCACCATTAAAGGGTTTAGAGTAAAGTAGAGCCCAGTCACAACATGTTAAATAGATCCACTGTTATGTCACCATTAAAGGGTTGAGAGTAAAGTAGAGCCTGGTCACAACATGTTAAATAGATCCACTGTTATGTCACCATTAAAGGGTTGAGAGTAAAGTAGAGCCCAGTCACAACATGTTAAATAGATCCACTGTTATGTCATCATTAAAGGGTTGAGAGTAAAGTAGAGCCTGGTCACAACATGTTAAATAGATCCACTGTTATGTCACCATTAAAGGGTTGAGAGTAAAGTAGAGCCCAGTCACAACATGTTAAATAGATCCACTGTTACGTCACCATTAAAGGGTTTAGAGTAAAGTAGAGCCTGGTCACAACATGTTAAATAGATCCACTGTTATGTCACCATTAAAGGGTTTAGAGTAAAGTAGAGCCCAGTCACAACATGTTAAATAGATCCACTGTTATGTCATCATTAAAGGGTTTAGAGTAAAGTAGAGCCCAGTCACAACATGTTAAATAGATCCACTGTTATGTCACCATTAAAGGGTTTAGAGTAAAGTAGAGCCCGGTCACAACATGTTAAATAGATCCACTGTTATGTCACCATTAAAGGGTTTAGAGTAAAGTAGAGCCCAGTCACAACATGTTAAATAGATCCACTGTTATGTCATCATTAAAGGGTTGAGAGTAAAGTAGAGCCCAGTCACAACATGTTAAATAGATCCACTGTTATGTCACCATTAAAGGGTTTAGAGTAAAGTAGAGCCCAGTCACAACATGTTAAATAGATCCACTGTTATGTCATCATTAAAGGGTTGAGAGTAAAGTAGAGCCCAGTCACAACATGTTAAATAGATCCACTGTTATGTCACCATTAAAGGGTTGAGAGTAAAGTAGAGCCCAGTCACAACATGTTAAATAGATCCACTGTTATGTCACCATTAAACGGTTGAGAGTAAAGTAGAGCCCAGTCACAACATGTTAAATAGATCCACTGTTATGTCACCATTAAAGGGTTTAGAGTAAAGTAGAGCCCAGTCACAACATGTTAAATAGATCCACTGTTATGTCACCATTAAAGGGTTGAGAGTAAAGTAGAGCCCAGTCACAACATGTTAAATAGATCCACTGTTATGTCACCATTAAAGGGTTTAGAGTAAAGTAGAGCCCAGTCACAACATGTTAAATAGATCCACTGTTATGTCACCATTAAAGGGTTGAGAGTAAAGTAGAGCCCAGTCACAACATGTTAAATAGATCCACTGTTATGTCACCATTAAAGGGTTGAGAGTAAAGTAGAGCCCGGTCACAACATGTTAAATAGATCCACTGTTATGTCACCATTAAAGGGTTTAGAGTAAAGTAGAGCCCAGTCACAAAATGTTAAATAGATCCACTGTTATGTCACCATTAAAGGGTTGAGAGTAAAGTAGAGCCCAGTCACAACATGTTAAATAGATCCACTGTTATGTCACCATTAAAGGGTTTAGAGTAAAGTAGAGCCCAGTCACAACATGTTAAATAGATCCACTGTTATGTCACCATTAAAGGGTTTAGAGTAAAGTAGAGCCCAGTCACAACATGTTAAATAGATCCACTGTTATGTCACCATTAAAGGGTTTAGAGTAAAGTAGAGCCCAGTCACAACATGTTAAATAGATCCACTGTTATGTCACCATTAAAGGGTTGAGAGTAAAGTAGAGCCTGGTCACAACATGTTAAATAGATCCACTGTTATGTCACCATTAAAGGGTTGAGAGTAAAGTAGAGCCCAGTCACAACATGTTAAATAGATCCACTGTTATGTCATCATTAAAGGGTTTAGAGTAAAGTAGAGCCCAGTCACAACATGTTAAATAGATCCACTGTTATGTCACCATTAAAGGGTTTAGAGTAAAGTAGAGCCCAGTCACAACATGTTAAATAGATCCACTGTTATGTCACCATTAAAGGGTTTAGAGTAAAGTAGAGCCCAGTCACAACATGTTAAATAGATCCACTGTTATGTCACCATTAAAGGGTTTAGAGTAAAGTAGAGCCCAGTCACAACATGTTAAATAGATCCACTGTTATGTCACCATTAAAGGGTTGAGAGTAAAGTAGAGCCCAGTCACAACATGTTAAATAGATCCACTGTTATGTCACCATTAAAGGGTTTAGAGTAAAGTAGAGCCCAGTCACAACATGTTAAAGAGATCCACTGTTATGTCACCATTAAAGGGTTGAGAGTAAAGTAGAGCCCAGTCACAACATGTTAAATAGATCCACTGTTATGTCACCATTAAAGGGTTTAGAGTAAAGTAGAGCCCAGTCACAACATGTTAAATAGATCCACTGTTATGTCATCATTAAAGGGTTTAGAGTAAAGTAGAGCCCAGTCACAACATGTTAAATAGATCCACTGTTATGTCACCATTAAAGGGTTTAGAGTAAAGTAGAGCCCGGTCACAATTGCTTCAAAATGTTAATTTGTTATTGTGTTCATTTCAAGCCATTTTGATGTGAATCAGGCAGAGATTTACATAATGTTTGCTTGTAACAGCTGTGTATGAATGAACCTGAAACTGAACAAGTTGACATATCCATAAATACATGAAATGGAAAAACAGGGACTGTATGTGTTTCTGCTGAACCATGTCATCATAAGACATGTTATACTCATCATCATCACAAGACGCAGGCTGTCCCTGAACTGGTCTCACAAGGTCTCACAAGGCCACAACACACACACACACAAACACACAAACAAGTTCCCACCCACACACACACAGTCCTGACCAAAGCAACAGTATTCCAGGCTATATTTGGTCTGAGTCTGTTAATCCACTCTGTCTCTGCCATGTTCCACATGATTACTCTTAGATCTGACAGATCCATTTCAGCCCAGACACACACACACACACTTACACACACATACAGACACACTCACGCGGAAAATAAGACTTTCACTGATCAAGGCCATAGAACATCAGAACAAATTAATATATGACATGGTCGAGAGAGCGAGAGCGAGAGCGAGAGCGAGAGCGAGAGCGAGAGCGAGAGCGAGAGCGAGAGCGAGAGAGAGAGAGAGAGAGAGAGCGAGAGCGAGAGAGAGAGAGAGAGAGAGATGACTCTATAACACAGAAAGACAAAGGGACATATGACTCTATAACACAGAGAGGCAGAGAGACAGATGACTCTATAACACAGATAGACAAAGGGACAGATGACTCTATAACACAGAGAGGCAGAGAGACAGATGACTCTATAACACAGATAGACAAAGGGACAGATGACTCTATAACACAGAGAGGCAGAGAGACAGATGACTCTATAACACAGAGAGACAGAGAGACAGATGACTTTATAACACAGAGAGACAGATGACTCTATAACACAGAGGCAGAGAGACAGATGACTCTATAACACAGAGAGACATAGAGACAGATGACTCTATAACACAGAGAGACAGAGAGACAGATGACTTTATAACACAGAGAGACAGATGACTCTATAACACAGAGAGACAGAGAGACAGATGACTGACTATAACACGTGTGAATGTGACTGTAAGAAAGTGATATCTAATCTTACTAAAGAAGAGGGTGAAAAACATCAGGCTAAGTACAGCCCCTCGACATTCACACTGTGTCAGGGTCATGTATTAGATCAGGATTTGATCGTGTTGCAGCCCAACGAGACGTAAACAACACATCGCCATGCCAATGGCTACTGTCACTCAGCCGTGAGGGTAAATAACAGGATCACACACACAAACACACACAACATCACCACTTCCATCAGATTCTGTGGGAGTGAGGCTCCTTCTCATGTGAGCTCAGGAGTGTGATAATAATGAAGGTTTTGGGCTGGGAGTGTGTGTGTGTGTGTGTGTGTGTGTGTGTGTGTGTGTGTGTGTGTGTGTGTGTTTGTGTATTTCCCATGGACCCACGCAGGGCTTAGTTGTAGCTCTCACATGCTGAGCTCTAAAGCAGGCGCTAAGCATTGTGGGTAATCACTAGGGTTAGTGTCTCAAATACTCCACTTAGGTGTTCACAGCTGTCTGGGTGTGTAGGATACATGCTGGAACCTGTGTCTGTGTGTGTGTGTGTGGGGTCAGGAGAACAATGAACACAAACAAACTGAGTTAAGTAAATATGGTCTCTCTCTGCTGTAAGGATCTGGGTCTATCCTGGGGGCAGACTCCTCTCTGCTTACGTATTCACATACACTGTTCTACAATGTTCTCCAACCTACAGCCTCAGCCCACGTATACATTACCAACCTCTAACTTCTAGAGCACAATACCTCTACTGTCCTTTTTCCATCCTCACCAACCCAGTAACCCCTCCTCTCCCTCCTCTCTCCTTACCAACGTACAGACCCAGCCCTCCTCTCCCTGCTCTCTCCTTACCAACGTACAGACCCAGCCCTTCTCTCCCTCCTCTCCCCTTACCAACATACAGACCTAGCCCTCCTCTCCCTCCTCTCCCCTTACCAACATACAGACCCAGCCCTCCTCTCCCTCCTCTCCCCTTACCAACGTACAGACCTAGCCCTTCTCTCCCTCCTCTCCCCTTACCAACATACAGACCCAGCCCTCCTCTCCCTCCTCTCCCCTAACCAACGTACATACCCAGCCCTCCTCTCCCCTTACCAACGTACGGACCCAGCCCTCCTCTCCCCTTACCAACGTACAGACCCAGCCCTCCTCTCCCCTAACCAACGTACAGACCCAGCCCTCCTCTCCCTCCTCTCCCCTTACCAACGTACAGACCCAGCCCTCCTCTCCCTCCTCTCTCCTTACCAACATACAGACCCAGCCCTCCTCTCCCCTTACCAACGTACAGACCCAGCCCTCCTCTCCCCTTACCAACATACAGACCCAGCCCTCCTCTCCCTCCTCTCTCCTTACCAACTGACAGACCCAGCCCTCCTCTCCCTCCTCTCCCCTTACAAACATACAGACCCAGCCCTCCTCTCCCTCCTCTCCCCTTACCAACGTACAGACCCAGCCCTCCTGTCCCTCCTCTCTCCTTACCAACATACAGACCCAGCCCTCCTCTCCCCTTACCAACGTACAGACCAAGCCCTTCTCTCCCTCCTCTCCCCTTACCAACATACAGACCCAGCCCTCCTCTCCCTCCTCTCTCCTTATCAACGTACAGACCCAGCCCTTCTCTCCCTCCTCTCTCCTTACAAACTGACAGACCCAGCCCTCCTCTCCCTCCTCTCCCCTTACAAACATACAGACCCAGCCCTCCTCTCCCTCCTCTCCCCTTACCAACGTACAGACCCAGCCCTTCTCTCCCTCCTCTACCCTTACCAACGTACAGACCCAGCCCTCCTCTCCCTCTTCTCCCCTTACCAACATACAGACCCAGCCCTCCTCTCCCTCCTCTCCCCTTACCAACTTACAGACCCAGCTCTCCTCTCCCTCCTCTCCCCTTACCAACATACAGACCCAGCCCTCCTCTCCCTCCTCTCCCCTTACCAACGTACATACCCAGCCCTCCTCTCCCCTTACCAACGTACAGACCCAGCCCTCCTCTCCCCTTACCAACGTACAGACCCAGCCCTCCTCTCCCCTTACCAACATACAGACCCAGCCCTCCTCTCCCCCCTCTCCCCTTACCAACGTACAGACCCAGCCCTCCTCTCCCCTTACCAACGTACAGACCCAGCCCTCCTCTCCCTCCTCTCCCCTTACCAACATACAGACCCAGCCCTCCTCTCCCTCCTCTCCCCTTACCAACGTACAGACCCAGCCCTCCTCTCCCTCCTCTCTCCTTACCAACGTACAGACCCAGCCCTCCTCTCCCTCCTCTCTCCTTACCAACGTACAGACCCAGCCCTCCTCTCCCTCCTCTCACCTTACCAACGTACAGACCCAGCCCTCCTCTCCCTCCTCTCTCCTTACCAATGTACAGACCCAGCCCTCCTGTCCCTCCTCCCTCCTTACCAACGTACAGACCCAGCCCTCCTCTCCCTCCTCTCTCCTTACCAATGTACAGACCCAGCCCTTCTCTCCCTCCTCTCCCCTTACCAACATACAGACCCAGCCCTCCTCTCCCTCCTCTCCCCTTACCAACGTACATACCCAGCCCTCCTCTCCCCTTACCAACGTACAGACCCAGCCCTCCTCTCCCCTTACCAACGTACAGACCCAGCCCTCCTCTCCCCTTACCAACATACAGACCCAGCCCTCCTCTCCCCCCTCTCCCCTTACCAACGTACAGACCCAGCCCTCCTCTCCCCTTACCAACGTACAGACCCAGCCCTCCTCTCCCTCCTCTCCCCTTACCAACATACAGACCCAGCCCTCCTCTCCCTCCTCTCCCCTTACCAACGTACAGACCCAGCCCTCCTCTCCCTCCTCTCTCCTTACCAACGTACAGACCCAGCCCTCCTCTCCCTCCTCTCTCCTTACCAACGTACAGACCCAGCCCTCCTCTCCCTCCTCTCTCCTTACCAACGTACAGACCCAGCCCTCCTCTCCCTCCTCTCTCCTTACCAATGTACAGACCCAGCCCTCCTGTCCCTCCTCCCTCCTTACCAACGTACAGACCCAGCCCTCCTCTCCCTCCTCTCTCCTTACCAATGTACAGACCCAGCCCTTCTCTCCCTCCTCTCCCCTTACCAACATACAGACCCAGCCCTCCTCTCCCTCCTCTCCCCTTACCAACGTACAGACCCAGCCCTCCTGTCCCTCCTCTCTCCTTACCAACATACAGACCCAGACCCAGCTCTTCTCTCCCTCCTCTCCTTCTCTCCCTCCTCTCCCCTTACCAACATACAGACCCAGCCATCCTTACTAATGTACAGACCCAGCCCTCCTCTCCCCTTACCAACTTACAGGCCCAGCCCTCCTCTCCCCTTACCAACGTAGACCCAGCCCTCCTCTCCCCCCTCTCCCCTTACCAACGTAGACCCAGCCTTCCTCTCCCTCCTCTCCCCGTACCAACATACAGACCCAGCCCTCCTCTCCCCTTACCAACGTACAGACCCAGCCCTCCTCTCCCTCCTCTCCCCTTACCAACGTAGACCCAGCCCTCCTCTCCCCCCTCTCTCCTTACCAATGTACAGACCCAGCCCTCCTCTCCCTCCTCTCCCCTTACCAACGTACAGACCCAGCCCTTCTCTCCCTCCTCTCCCCTTACCAACTTACAGGCCCAGCCCTCCTCTCTTTTGGTTTCAGGTAGAACTCTTTTGGTTTCAGGTAGAACCGTTTTGGGTTCCATGTAGAACCCTCTATACATATGGGGACAGCTGAATAGCCCTTTTGGAACAACTTTTTCTAAGGGGATAATGTACAGCCTCTGTGTATCCCTCTACCAACCAGCCCCACCCCCTGTATCCGTTCTTCTCCCCCAACAATAGGGGCCTTCAGTGGGGTGTAATCCAGACCTGCTCATATAGAACCAGGACAATAGCATCCGTTCTCCTCCAGCTACAAACACACCCATTGTCTCCAAGACAATAGACACCATACACTGTGTTCACTCACCACTGACACAGACACAAATAAGCTATAAATATATTTGGGAAAAACATGACCGTTAAATTGAACTAGATAGAAATATATATGACGTAGATCTGACGTAGATCTGATGTAGATCTGATATGAGAATATGACGTAGATCTGAAGTAGATCTGATGTAGATCTGATATGAGTATATGATGTAGATCTGAAGTAGATCTGATGTAGATCTGATATGAGTATATGATGTAGATCTGATATGAGTTTATGACGTATATCTTCAGAGATGTGGCGCACAGACAGATTTCCTAAAAGATTTAGTGCAAACAGTTACTTATTCCGATACATCTCTGCAGATGAAAGCTCCTCAGGACCAGAGAATAAAATAAAATAAAATAAAAAAGTGTGGAGGAAATCTAGGCTAGGTGTAAAGGTGGTAGAGAGTAGTGGTTAGGGCTGGATTTGGAAGTGGGCATCAGGGTATGTAGCCGGAGACTGAATGCATCTCTGTTTCTCCATCCTGACACAACGGAAACGAGAGAACTCTCCCCTCTCCCTCTTTCTCTTTTTCTCTCTCACTCTCTCCTCCTTTCTCTTTCCTATCTCACTCTGGAAGTGAACATCTCTCTTGCCTCCCCCTTCTCCTCTCCCTCTCCCTGTCCCTCCTCGCTCTCTGGCAGTGAACTCCGAGGCTGTATCCACCAGTCTGTGCCAGCGGGCATCACCCACGCTGGAACCCTAGACCCCTGGCATTGGATGAATACAAAACCCTGGGCAACCTGGGCAAGACGTGGGTGGGGAGACTGACACCACAGAAAGAGAACGAGAGAGACAGAGACAGAGACAGAGATAGAGAGAGAGGGGGGGGGGACACAGAGAGAGAGAGAGAGACAGACAAAGAGAGAGAGAGAGACAGAGACAGAGAGAGACAGACAAAGAGAGAGACAGAGACAGAGACAGAGACAGAGACAGAGACAGAGACAGAGACAGAGACAGAGACAGAGACAGAGACAGAGACAGAGACAGAGAGAGAGAGAGAGAGAGAGAGAGAGAGAGAGAGAGAGAGAGAGAGAAAACACCATGGATAAACAGAGAGAAAGAAAAACTACAGACAGGAAGAGTCCATAGACCAAAATTGTAAAACTGCACCAGTCTTTCAAACTATTTTCCTCTGTTTCGCTACATATCCACCTTTAGCAATCCAAATAGTCAGTCTTATGAATGCCTTCACTCAACTGTCCACTACTGGCAGATGGTCAGTGTGTGAATAGGTTTACTACTGACAGATGGTCAGTGTGTGAATAGGTTCACTACTGACAGATGGTCAGTGTGTGTGAATAGGTTCACTACTGACAGATGGTCAGTGTGTGTGAATAGGTTCACTACCGACAGATGGTCAGTGTGTGAATAGGTTCACTACTGACAGATGGTCAGTGAGTGTGAATAGGTGCATTACTGACAGATGGTCAGTGTGTGAATAGGTTTACTCCTGGCAGATGGTCAGTGTGTGAATAGGTTCACTACTGACAGATGGTCAGTGTGTGTGAATAGGTTCACTACGGCAGATGGTCAGTGTGTGAATAGGTTGACTACTGGCAGATGGTCAGTGTGTGAATAGGTTTACTCATTACAGATGGTCAGTGTGTGTGAATAGGTTCACTATGGCAGGTGGTCAGTGTGTGAATAGGTTCACTATGGCAGATGGTCAGTGTGTGTGAATAGGTTCACTACTGACAGATGGTCAGTGTGTGTGAATAGGTTCACTACTGACAGATGGTCAGTGTGTGAATAGGTTCACTACTGACAGATGGTCAGTGAGTGTGAATAGGTGCATTTCTGACAGATGGTCAGTGTGTGAATAGGTTTACTCCTGGCAGATGGTCAGTGTGTGAATAGGTTCACTACTGACAGATGGTCAGTGTGTGTGAATAGGTTCACTACGGCAGATGGTCAGTGTGTGAATAGGTTGACTACTGGCAGATGGTCAGTGTGTGAATAGGTTTACTCCTGACAGATGGTCAGTGTGTGTGAATAGGTTCACTATGGCAGGTGGTCAGTGTGTGAATAGGTTCACTATGGCAGATGGTCAGTGTGTGTGAATAGGTTCACTACTGACAGATGGTCAGTGTGTGTGAATAGGTTCACTATGGCAGGTGGTCAGTGTGTGAATAGGTTCACTATGGCAGATGGTCAGTGTGTGTGAATAGGTTCACTACTGACAGAGGGTCAGTGTGTGAATAGGTTCACTACTGACAGATGGTCAGTGTGTGTGAATAGGTTCACTACTGACAGATGGTCAGTGTGTGTGAATAGGTTTACTACTAGCAGAAGGTCAGTGTGTGTGAATAGGTTCACTACTGCCAGATGGTCAGTGTGTGAATAGGTTTACAACTGACAGATGGGCAGTGTGTGAATAGGTTCACTACTGACAGACGATCAGTGTGTGTGAATAGGTTCACTACTGACAGATGGTCAGTGTGTGAATAGGTTCACTACTGACATATAGTCAGTGTGTGTGAATAGATTCACTACTGACAGATGGTCAATGTGTGAATAGGTTCACTGCTGACAGATGGTCAGTGTGTGTGAATAGGTTCACTATGGCAGATGGTCAGTGTGTGTGAATAGGTTTACTACTGGCAGAAGGTCAGTGTGTGTGAATAGGTTTACTATGGCAGATGGTCAGTGTGGGAATAGGTCCACTACTGATAGATGGTCAGTGTGTGTGAATAGGTTCACTACTGACAGATGGTCAGTGTGTGTGAATAGGTTTACTGCTGGCAGAAGGTCAGTGTGTGAATATGTTTACTCCTCACAGATGGTCAGTGTGTGTGAATAGGTTCACTATGGCAGATGGTCAGTGTGTGTGAATAGGTTTACTGCTGGCAGAAGGTCAGTGTGTGTGAATAGGTTTACTATGGCAGATGGTCAGTGTGGGAATAGGTTCACTACTGATAGATGGTCAGTGTGTGTGAATAGGTTCACTACTGACAGATGGTCAGTGTGTGTGAATAGGTTCACTACTGACAGATGGTCAGTGTGTGTGAATAGGTTCACTACTGATAGATGGTCAGTGTGTGTGCATAGGTTCACTACTGACAGGTGGTCAGTGTGTGAATAGGTTCATTACTGACAGATGGTCAGTGTGTGAATAGGTTCACTACTGACAGATGGTCAGTGTGTGTGAATAGGTTCACTATGGAAGATGGTCAGTGTGTGTGAATAGGTTTACTACTGGCATATGGTCAGTGTGTGTGAATAGGTTTACTACTGGCAGATGGTCAGTGTGTGAATAGGTTCACTACTGGCAGATAGTCAGTGTGTGAATAGGTTTACTCCTGGCAGATGGTCAGTGTGTGAATAGGTTTACTCCTCACAAATGGTCAGTGTGTGTGAATAGGTTCACTATGGCAGATGGACAGTGTGTGTAAATAGGTTTACTCCTGGCAGATGGTCAGTCTGTGAATAGGTTCACTACTGACAGATGGTCAGTGTGTGAATAGGTTTACTACTGGCAGATGGTCAGTGTGTGAATAGGTTTACTATTGGCAGATGGTCAGTGTGTGAATAGGTTTACTACTGGCAGATGGTCAGTGTGTGAATAGGTTTACTACTGGCAGATGGTCAGTGTGTGAATAGGTTTACTATTGGCAGATGGTCAGTGTGTGAATAGGTTTACTATTGGCAGATGGTCAGTGTGTGAATAGGTTTACTATTGGCAGATGGTCAGTGTGTGAATAGGTTCACTGCTGACTCGTCATAATTACAAAGAAAAAGCAGCTTCTGCTGCAATACAATAGAGACACACTGAAACACAACAACAATAGATATCACCCCAGAACCCAGAAACAACACCCCAGAACCCCAAAACAACACCCCAGAACCCAGAAACAACACCCCAGAACCCCAAAACAACACCCCAGAACCCAGAAACAACACCCCAGAACCCCAAAACAACACCCCAGAACCCCAAAACAACACCCCAGAACCCAGAAACAACACCCCAGAACCCCAAAACAACACCCCAGAACCCAGAAACAACACCCCAGAACCCAGAAACAACACCCCAGAACCCAGAAACAACACCCCAGAACCCCAAAACAACACCCCAGAACCCAGAAACAACACCACAGAACCCAGAAACAACACCCCAGAACCCAGAAACAACACCCCAGAACCCCAAAACAACACCCCAGAACCCAGAAACAACACCACAGAACCCAGAAACAACACCCCAGAATCCCAAAACAACACCCCAGAACCCAGAAACACCACCCCAGAATCCCAAAACAACACCCCAGAACCCAGAAACAACACCCCAGAACCCAGAAACAACACCCCAGAACCCCAAAATAACACCCCAGAACCCAGAAACAACACCCCAGAACCCAGAAACAACACCCCAGAACCCAGAAACAACACCCCAGAACCCCAAAATAACACCCCAGAACCCAGAAACAACACCCCAGAACCCAGAAACAACACCCCAGAACCCCAAAACAACACCCCAGAACCCCAAAACAACACCCCAGAACCCAGAAACAACACCCCAGAACCCCAAAACAACACCCCAGAACCCAGAAACAACACCCCAGAACCCAGAAACAACACCCCAGAACCCAGAAACAACACCCCAGAACCCCAAAACAACACCCCAGAACCCAGAAACAACACCACAGAACCCAGAAACAACACCCCAGAACCCAGAAACAACACCCCAGAACCCCAAAACAACACCCCAGAACCCAGAAACAACACCACAGAACCCAGAAACAACACCCCAGAATCCCAAAACAACACCCCAGAACCCAGAAACACCACCCCAGAATCCCAAAACAACACCCCAGAACCCAGAAACAACACCCCAGAACCCAGAAACAACACCCCAGAACCCCAAAATAACACCCCAGAACCCAGAAACAACACCCCAGAACCCAGAAACAACACCCCAGAACCCAGAAACAACACCCCAGAACCCCAAAATAACACCCCAGAACCCAGAAACAACACCCCAGAACCCAGAAACAACACCCCAGAACAGAGAAACAGAACCCAGAAACAACAGAAAACTAAAAGAGGGGAGGCCTTCATTTACTGACAAACACACACTACTAAAACAGTTTCCCCTACTATAACAATGTTTACACTTCTATAACAGTGTTTCCTCTACTATAACAGTGTTTCCCCTACTATAACAATGTTTCCAATTCTATAACAGTGTTTCCAATTCTATAACAGTGTTTCCTCTACTATAACAATGTTTCCTCTACTATAACAATGTTTCCTCTACTATAACAGTGTTTCCTCTACTATAACAGTGTTTCCAATTCTATAAGTGTTTCCTCTACTATAACAGTGTTTCCTCTACTATAACAATGTTTCCTCTACTATAACAATGTTTCCTCTACTATAACAGTGTTTCCTCTACTATAACAGTGTTTCCTCTACTATAACAATGTTTCCAATTCTATAACAGTGTTTCCAATACTATAACAGTGTTTCCTCTACTATAACAGTGTTTCCTCTACTATAACAGTGTTTCCTCTACTATAACAATGTTTCCAATTCTATAACAGTGTTTCCTCTACTATAACAGTGTTTCCTCTACTATAACAGTGTTTCCAATACTATAACAGTGTTTCCTCTACTATAACAGTGTTTCCTCTACTATAACAGTGTTTCCTCTACTATAACAATGTTTCCAATTCTATAACAGTGTTTCCAATTCTATAACAGTGTTTCCTCTACTATAACAGTGTTTCACCTACTATAACAATGTTTCCAATTCTATAACAGTGTTCCCCTACTATAACAGTGTTCCCCTACTATAACAATGTTTCCAATTCTATAACAGTGTTCCCCTACTATAACAGTGTTTTCCCTACTATAACAGTGTTCCCCCTACCATAACAGTGTTTTCCCTACTATAACAGTGTTCCCCTACTATAACAGTGTTTTCCCTACTATAACAGTGTTCCCCCTACCATAACAGTGTTTTCCCTACTATAACAGTGTTCCCCTACTATAACAATGTTTCCAATTCTATAACAGTGTTCCCCTACTATAACAGTGTTTTCCCTACTATAACAGTGTTCCCCCTACCATAACAGTGTTTTCCCTACTATAACAGTGTTCCCCCTACTATAACAGTGTTTTCCCTACTATAACAGTGTTTTCCCTACTATAACAGTGTTTTCCCTACTATAACAGTGGCCTATTTAAACCCCCCCCCCCCCCCCCCCCCCAGAGAGAGTAAGGGAGAAAAGGGAGAAAAGGGGATGGAGGGGTGGTTGCTGAACGGAAGCAGAACAGTGTTTTATTCTGACACTATGGACATCTCTATGAGCTGGACATCTATCTCAGGCCTTTTAGAACATCTAGATGGAATGAGGTTTTACTAAGTCATGTGACTAACGATCCAGCCTCTTAATGGATGTAGGGAGCTGAGTATAACCAAAGATTTGTATTACTAAACCAAGATAGCCTGTCGTTTCCGATGGGAACAAATAAGTCATAGTGGGCAGAACAAGCAAGGAGCTGGGCAGAGCCAAGCATGAGCATGATCCTATTGGCGCATTCTAGCAGACATCTGCATATTTCTCTGTTAGAGAACGCCTCCTCTGTGAAGTGCGTGCGACAATAACTCAAATCGCCTTTGCACTCCTAAACAACGCAATGTAAAAAAAACTTTTGCAATGGGTAAAGTCTGCAAAACTTAGTCTACTCTGTTCATAACATGTTCTAGTATTGGAAACAGAAAACTGTATTGATGTTACGAATCTCTTTTGGCCCGACAGTCTAGGGGGGATGGTAGTGAGACCCGTAACATAACTCATGTAAATTATAATAGTGACAAAGTAAAAGTGAACGAAATAACCACGACAACCGAAATAATACCGTCAAACTCAGGGTTTATTATAAACACACGGTAATGGGGGGGAGCAGGAAAAGGGGCTGAGCTGGACCCAAGGAAAGAAACAAATATGCAAAAACACCCCTAAGCTAGGCTAGCCTATTTCAACAACAGCTAACTAACTAACCAAAAATACAGTGGGTGGTCCGCCCAGTTCTAACTAGTGTGTTTTAACAAAGTTTACCTACGGGTAGTGTATGCCCATGGGCGACTTGTCTTGGTTTCCCCTTTTTCCCACCAGCAAACACCATAAACAAAAACAATACTCACAGGAGATGACAAAGTGATTTGGAGGTGCTCAAACAAAAGAAGAGGTTAATTATTACACAAAGAGCGAGATCTACATACATGGCATTTACAAAGAGATGGTGCTACTGAAATCTATCAAGAGCAGAGATCTACCAACATGTCATTACAAAGATTGAGCTGTCCTGAAATCTACAAAGAACAGCTATCTACCAACATGGCATTACAAAGATTGAGCTCTCCTGAAATCTACAAAGAACAGCTATCTACCAACATGGCATTACAAAGATTGAGCTCTCCTGAAATCTACCAAGAACAGCTATCTACCAACATGGCATTACAAAGATTGAGCTCCTGAACAAACAAATGATGGGGTTTTTAAACCATGGGGAAGGAACTGTGATAGGGTAGGAAACAGGAGGAGGTGTGTCTTCTGATTGATGGGTTGATTGTTGACTGATTGGGGAGTGATGATTTTCACCTGTGAGGGGAGAAGGAGAGAAAAGAAACACACACAGGATACACACAGACACAGGATACACACAGACACAGGATACCTGTATCCGTAACAATTGAGATCAAATGTTTCATCGATTAGAAAATGTGCAGAATGTCAGCCAAAAACCATCTCGTTCCATCTTCTCCCACTGCTGGCCAGTGGGCTTCCTCTCACTACCATATTTGGTAGTGAGAAGAAGCGCAAACCGGATGCTTCACATCTATCTGTGATGATCAGTAGATTTAAAGCCACACACGCGCATACTGTACATGCATGTACACAGGCACACACGAGCGCGCACACACACACACATACACACACACACACGCACACATACACACACACACAGACAAAGTGACTGAGACAGAGGGTGCTTGTGAATGCAGGCAGTGCCTCAGACCTTTTCAGCTCTAATTTCTACTACAGACAGATACTCCACCTATACACCCCTGTGTGTGTGTGTGTGTGTGTGTGTGTGTGTGTGTGTGTGTGTGTGTGTGTGTGTGTGTGTGTGTGTGTGTGTGTGTGTCTGCAGTGGGGAGTCTGCGGGGGCAGAGGAGAACAAATTGCAGCATTTTTCCTGCCAAGCAACACAGCGAGAGGTGCCACTGATGAAAACACAGATCTGAGAATCACACACACAGCCATAAACTAGTACCACTGCTGAGAATCACACAAACTCTTATGGTTCACAAATGGCCTTCTCAGACTGTCTTTAATCTGTCTATTTGGGGCATCGAAGCTCGTAGTGAATCTGGCAGATTTGTGTCTGACTGGGAGAGAACAGAGGAAAAGAGAGATGGAGAGGGGGAGAAAGAGAAAGAGAGAAAGAGAGAAAGAAAGAGAGAGAGAGAGAGAGAGAGAGAGAGAGAGACATAGAGAAACATAGAGAAACATAGAGAAACATAGAGAAACATAGAGAAACATAAATCAAATCAAATCAAATGTTATTTGTCACATACACATGGTTAGCAGATGTTAATGCGAGTGTAGCGAAATGCTTGTGCTTCTAGTTCCGACAATGCAGTAATAACAAGTAATCTAACTAACAATTCCAAAACGACTGTCTTGTACACAGTGTAAGGGGATAAAGAATATGTACATAAGGATATATGAATGAGTGATGGTACAGAGCAGCATAGGCAAGATACAGTAGATGGTATTGAGTACAGTATGTACAAATGAGATGAGTATGTAAACAAAGTGGCATAGTTTAAAGTGGCTAGTGATACATGTATTACATAAGGATACAGTCGATGATATAGAGTACAGTATATACGTATGCATATGAGATGAATAATGTAGGGTAAGTAACATTATATAAGGTAGCATTGTTTAAAGTGGCTAGTGATATATTTACATCATTTTCCATCAATTCCCATTATTAAAGTGGCTGGAGTTGAGTCAGTGTCAGTGTGTTGGCAGCAGCCACTCAATGTTAGTGGTGGCTGTTTAACAGTCTGATGGCCTTGAGATAGAAGCTGTTTTTCAGTCTCTCGGTCCCAGCTTTGATGCACCTGTACTGACCTCGCCTTCTGGATGATAGCGGGGTGAACAGGCAGTGGCTCGGGTGGTTGATGTCCTTGATGATCTTTATGGCCTTCCTGTGACATCGGGTGGTGTAGGTGTGCTGGAGGGCAGGTAGTTTGCCCCCGGTGATGCGTTGTGCAGACCTCACTACCCTCTGGAGAGCCTTACGGTTGAGGGCGGTGCAGTTTCCATACCAGGCGGTGATACAGCCCGCCAGGATGCTCTCGATTGTGCATCTGTAGAAGTTTGTGAGTGCTTTTGGTGACAAGCCGAATTTCTTCAGCCTCCTGAGGTTGAAGAGGCACTGCTGCGCCTTCTTCACGATGCTGTCTGTGTGAGTGGACCAATTCAGTTTGTCTGTGATGTGTATGCCGAGGAACTTAAAACTTGCTACCCTCTCCACTACTGTTCCATCGATGTGGATAGGGGGGTGTTCCCTCTGCTGTTTCCTGAAGTCCACAATCATCTCCTTAGTTTTGTTGACGTTGAGTGTGAGGTTATTTTCCTGACACCACACTCCGAGGGCCCTCACCTCCTCCCTAGAGAAACATAGAGAGACAGACTAACACACGGAAGCCTCAGGACCAGACATCCAATCAATCAGAATAAAACAAATGACAACACAGTCAAACAAAACTACATTGCTTATTGGGAAACACAAACACAAACACAAACACAAACACAAACACAAGCACAAAGCAAAATGCAGTGCTATCTGGCCCTAAATCGACAGTACACCGTGGCTAACTATTTGACCATGGTTACTGATGAAAACCTTACAAAAACCTTGACAAAGTACAGGCTCAGTGAGCACAGCCTTGTCATTGAGAAGGGTAGACACAGGAAAACCTGGCTCCCTGTAGAGGAAAGTCTGTGCAACCACCGCACCACAGCAGAACCTGAGACGGAGCTGCATTTCCTGACAAAATATAAAACAATTAGAGAGTGTCATTTCCCCAAATTTGAAACCCTTATTCGAGGTTTCAAAGACCTCTCTGATGAGAGTAGGTTACCCGTCCTGTTGGGAGAGGACACAGAGAGATGTGGGTTGGCAGCGCACTACATTGCTGCCTGCCATAAGATGAGGGACAGTGTCTGACAGACCAATCAACCTGCACATGTACTCTACTGTATGCTTATTGTTATTGTTGAATGTATGGTTGTTTTGACCCTTGGTTATTGTTGTTACTGTTGTCCCGTTGACAATTTTGATTCTTATTATGTTAATATTGTAAATATCCAAAGTAAGCTTTGGAAATATGTACATTGTTACATCATGCCAATAAAGCAAATATAATTAAATTGAGAGAGACAGAGAGAGAGAGAGAGAGAGAGAGAGAGAGAGAGAGAGAGAGAGAGAGAGAGATAAATGGAGACAGAGAGAGAGAGAGAGAGAGAGAGAGAGAGAGAGAGAGAAATGGAGACAGAGAGAGAGAGAAAGAAAGAGGCAGAGAGAGTTAAATAGAGGTAGAGAGAGAAATAGAGGCAGAGCGGGAGAGAGAAAGAGAAATAGAGGCAGAGAGAGAGGAGGGCGAGAGAGACGGAGAGAGAGAAATAGAGAGCGAGAGCGAGTGAGATGGAGCGAGAAAAATAGAGGCAGAGAGAGCGAGAGAGATGGAGAGAGAGAGAGAGAAATAGAGGCAGAGAGAGAGAGAGAGAGAGAGAGGCTCCTCATGCCATGTTACATGTGCAATGTCAACATTTCACCAACAGGTGGCAGTGTTTGGCTACTACACTCTCCCTCCTCCTCTCTGCCCCCCCTCCTCCCTCCTCCTCTCTGCCTCCCCCTGCTCCCTCCTCCTCTCTGCCTCCCCCTGCTCCCTCCTCCTCTCTGCCTCCCCCTCCTCCCCTCCCTCCTCCCTCCTCCTCTCTGCCCCCCTCCTCCCTCCTCCTCTCTGCCCCCCCTCCTCCCTCCTCCTCTCTGCCTCCCCCTCCTCCCTCCTCCTCTCCCTCCTCCCTCCTCCTCTCTGCCTCCCCCTGCTCCCTCCTCCTCTCTGCCTCCCCCTCCTCCCCTCCCCCTGCTCCCTCCTCCTCTCTGCCTCCCCCTCCACCCTCCTCCTCTCTGCCTCCCCCTCCTCCCTCCTCCTCTCTGCCTCCCCCTCCACCCTCCTCCTCTCTGCCTCCCCCTGCTCCCTCCTCCTCTCTGCCTCCCCCTCCTCCCTCCTCCTCTCCCTCCTCCCTCCTCCTCTCTGCCTCCCCCTCCTCCCTCCTCCCTCCTCCTCTACGCCTCATCCCTCACCCTAAAGGCGTCCACATGCTTCCCAGCTGAAACAGTTCAGAAGAGTTTGGGCATATATTCTGACAACATTTTGTGACCTTTTTGTTTGAGCACACAACAAGCCGAAGTCGTTAGCTGAAGTCTATGCCCCTTCGTTGGTGAATTGTCAACAGTAGGGTTCTTCAGTAGGTGGTTGGTCAACAGTAGGGTTCTTCAGTAGGTGGTTGGTCAACAGTAGGGTTCTTCAGTAGGTGGTTGGTCAACAGTAGGGTTCTTCAGTAGGTGGTTGGTCAACAGTAGGGTTCTTCAGTAGGTGGTTGGTCAACAGTAGGGTTCTTCAGTAGGTGGTTGGTCAACAGTAGGGTTCTTCAGTAGGTGGTTGGTCAACAGTAGGGCTCTTCAGTAGGTGGTTGGTCAACAGTAGGGTTCTTCAGTAGGTGGTTGGTCAACAGTAGGGTTCTTCAGTAGGTGGTTGGTCAACAGTAGGGTTCTTCAGTAGGTGGTTGGTCAACAGTGGAGTTCTTCAGTAGGTGGTTGGTCAACAGTAGGGTTCTTCAGTAGGTGGTTGGTCAACAGTAGGGTTCTTCAGTAGGTGGTTGGTCAACAGTAGGGTTCTTCAGTAGGTGGTTGGTCAACAGTAGGGTTCTTCAGTAGGTGGTTGGTCAACAGTATGGTTCTTCAGTAGGTGGTTGGTCAACAGTAGGGTTCTTCAAGTCTTTGTTATCAATCAACGAGAGACGACTCGTTTTCATGCACATTTTTTCATTGAAAAATACTGTACCAAACATCTTAGTTAGATGTCAAATTAAAAACAGATTTCTTGAGTTATCTTAAGATTAATTCTGAAATTGACTATTTCTGCTTTCTTCTCATTTTTTAAGTGAAGGTCTTTTAAGGGAGTATGCGAGCACCTCATTGGTTTCACCTAGCTAGGCGCCAGCCGAACTGAAACATGCTGACCCCTTAAGACCTGGCTGGTGGGTTGTAGCAGGAAGGACATAGTGGACAATGAGGGACAAAAAGATGACAGCAGACTGTATTGTTCCTCCTCGTGGGCTGTGTCTGGTGATCATCACTATCTAATCACTATCTCATCAGCATCTTATCAGGTTGGGATCTGCTGTGTGTTGGGGTTAGGTGGGGTTGTAGAGGGGATATGCTGTGTGTTGGGGTTAGGTGGGGTTGTAGAGGGGGTCTGCTGTGTGTTGGGGTTAGGTGGGGTTGTAGAGGGGATCTGCTGTGTGTTGGGGTTAGGTGGGGTTGTAGAGGGGTCTGCTGTGTGTTGGGGTTACGTGGGGTTGTAGAGGGGGACTGATGTGTGTTGGGGTTAGGTGGGGTTGTAGAGGGGGTCAGGTTAGAGGGGGTCTGCTGTGTGTTGGGGTTAAGTGGGGTTATAGAGAGGTCAGGTTTGAGGGGGTCTGCTGTGTGTTGGGGTTAGGTAGGGTTATAGAGGGGGTCAGGTTAGATGGGGTCTCCTGTGTGTTGTGGTTAGGTAGGGTTATAGAGGGGTTCAGGTCTCATGTGTGTTGGGGCTAGGTGGGATTATAGAGGGGGTCAGGTTAGAGGGGGTCTCCTGTGTGTTGGGGTTAGGTGGGGTTACAGAGGGGGTCAGGTTAGAGGGGGTCTCCTGTGTGTTGGGGCTAGGTGGGTTATAGAGGGGGTCAGGTTAGAGGGGGTCTCCTGTGTGTTGGGGTTAGGTGGGGTTGTAGAGGGGGTTAGGTTAGAGGGGGTCTGCTACGTGTTGGGGTTAGGTGGGGTTGTAGAGGGGGTCAGGTTAGAGGGGGTCTCCTGTGTGTTGGGGCTAGGTGGGGTTATAGAGGGGGTCAGGTTAGAGGGGGTCTGCTAGGTGTTGGGGTTAGGTAGGGTTGAAGGCATCATACCAACAGGAACAGCCTGAGGTACAGAACAGAGGGTCAAGAGGACTGAGCTGATAACAGTCTATCAGGAACCAAACAATGAACGTACAACACACCTCCTGGGAGTTAAGAGCAGTGGTAAAGTCACAGACAGAAAACACCAGGAAAGCTCAAAGCCAAATACTCAAAACATTACATCATCTATTAACATAGTGACAATGTATTAACATATTGACAATGCATTAAACATAATGTATTAAAACATATTGATAATGTCCTAACCCTTACATATCTACCCATGTATTCAGTTATAAAAATGGGTGGTGTAGAATGCAGAAAACACACAGCACAGCAGCTTTCTAGTTAATAAGTACTGCAGAGGACAGACCAACCAACCCCTTTACTAAGCACTTATCCAGCAAATGGATTCATTTGACTCTGATCCCATATTTCTCTGATCAAATGAAATCTCCTCCTTCATCTAGCTAATGACCCAGAGTAGAGAGCCAGTGTGTGTGCGTGTGTGTGCGTGTGTGTGTGTGTGTGTGTGTGTGTGTGTGTGTGTGTGTGTGTGTGTGTGTGTGTGTGTGTGTGTGTGTGTGTGTGTGTGTGTGTGTGTGTGTGTGTGTGTGTGTGTGTGTGTGTGTGTGTGCGTATGTCAGACTTCATTACAGAAGCTTTCCTCCGAGGCAGCACTTCGGACAGAACACACACACGCACACACAAAAAAACACACACACACACACACACACACACACACACACACACACACACTGAGGGATGGTGCTGCTACAGTTAAAACCTTCAGTTTGCTGACTGAGAGGAAGAGGAGGACTTCTGAACTCTTCATCGTCTGATAGATGGGCCTTTCAGTTTAGACAGGCTGATTTAAAGTGGTTTTAAATAACATGAAGTGAATGAGGAATAATATGTCCACAGTGAAACAGCCTGGAGGTGTCAGCTAAAGCCTGCCTGTGGTCACCACACTAAATACACAATGACTACAGTCCTCTTTATAGGTCAGCTTTTTACTGTAGCTTTTTTACAAAGATACAGTAGTCTGCATCTAGTACATTCAGAATAGAAAGTATAATAGGGAATTCAAGTGAAGTTACTGATCTATTCCACTAGATGGCAGTGCAGTATTAACTATATTGATATGCTTATTACACCACAGACTTACATCATTTAGTGGACGCTCTTATCAAGAGAGACTTACAGTACAGTGAGTGCATACATTTTCATACTTTTTAGTACTGGTTCCCCGTGAGAATCGAACCCACGTGTTGCAGACACTATGCCAACTGAGCCACACGGGACATCAGCAGAGTAAGAGCAGCCAAAACAACTCACATTCAAAAGTCATTTGTTTCTCACACTCAGCTTTAACTACCATCCACTGGTTTAACACACACATCAAACCAGACTAGCTTTACCAACGTGTCAGAGCTCAGCTACAGTATTGTGATGGTGGTCCAGTTAGATCTAACGAGTTGGACTGTTGGATGGCTGTCCAGCACTGAAGGTCAACACAGAACTGGGGCTAAAGCAACCTACCCCACGACCAGTGTTTCTGTACACGACCCAATGTTCCTTTAAATGAAAACATTCAGACCCAACCTTTCCCTTTCTACGGCCGTTATCAATCACATCACCACCACCACAGTAACAGTCTGAATGACTCTCTCTCTTAGATCAATCACCTCACCACCACCACAGTAACAGTCTGAATGACTCTCTCTCTTAGATCAATCACCTCACCACCACCACCACAGTAACAGTCTGAATGACTCTCTCTTAGATCAATCACCTCACCACCACCACAGTAACAGTCTGAATGACTCTCTCTCTCTTAGATCAATCACCTCACCACCACCACAGTAACAGTCTGAATGACTTATTACCTGTTCAGCCAGTTAGGTGTTTATCAATTTTCTGTCTCTCTTATACCTTCATAACCTCTGACCACCACACACCACACTAGGACTCTAATCTGGTTCCCTGCTCTGACCACCACACACCACACTAGGACTCTAATCTGGTTCCCTGCTCTGACCACCACACACTACACTAGGACTCTAATCTGGTTCCCTGCTCTGACCACCACACACCACACTAGGACTCTAATCTGGTTTCCTGCTCTGACCACCACACACCACACTAGGACTCTAATCTGGTTCCCTGCTCTGACCACCACACACTACACTAGGACTCTAATCTGGTTTCCTGCTCTGACCACCACACACCACACTAGGACTCTAATCTGGTTCCCTGCTCTGACCACCACACACCACACTAGGACTCTAATCTGGTTCCCTGCTCTGACCACCACACAGCATGAGGACTATAGTCTGGATCAACACAGTACAGTATAGTACAGTATAGTACAGTATAATATAGTACAGTATAGTACAATATAATACAGTATAGTACATTATACTACAGAACTGTTGAATACTCGTTTCTGATTGGCTAGAATGACATTCTAGAATGGACATTTAAACCAGACAATGGGATAGTTGGAAAAGATATCCGGACAGCTTGCAATCATGACACAATATGCATCTACACATGCAAACCATACTTATTACAGTTACAGAAAGCTAAACCAACAACTACACAAACTGAAATGGGATACATTGTAAACGCAGGTCCTTGAGGTAAAAACTTACTGTAGCTAGCATTGATTTGTTTTTGCAGAGGAGTCATTTTTTGGAGCGTTTGATGACCTGACGTGGTGAGTGATGAACATGAATTTCTCCGGCCCCCTCCTCCATTAAATCTGTTCAATCCTCCCACATGTTTCTAGTTTGACCTGCTGTTCTCAGTAACTGATATTTTGAAGTCAGTTGTCATATTGGCAGGTTTGCTAGCTACAAACCATTGCGGTACGACGTGGGACTCGATGCCAGGACTTCTATCTCCATCCTCTACAGCCACGGAAGCAATGAGTGTTCTCCAGACGTCAAACAGCTTTGCTGCTTTGGATCCTGACGTTCGGTCGTCTGATCCCGAAGAGTCTTCTTCTGCTCGCGCTGTGTCTGCTCCTGGAGCTCTGATCCCCGTGACCTGTGGTGTCCAAGTTGGAGTTGGAAAAACCAAGAGTAAAAATGGATCTGTGCTAAAGGCGTGGGAAGAAAACAATAACGGTAAACGGCCAGCGTTTTAATCAGGAGCTCAATGGGAAAGTGTCAATCCAAGATACACGCACACTTGTTTTCCAGGTGCTAAAGTCACCGAATGAATTCGAATTTTGACAGTAGTCAAGAACAGTTGTGTTGCACGTTGGTTCAAATGACATTATGGGAGTGAAGTCTGAGAGACTCAGAAACAACTTCTTGTTGCTCTTGGAAACAGCTTGAAGCCTTGCAGGAAGAATCGTTATCTCAGGACCAATCCCATCTCCTCGCCGTTGTGGGACTGAGAGTTTTAGTCGTATGTGGTCTTTTCATCCAAGGCTGATGCGTCTTTCTAAAGACATGGGCACGTCATTTTTTGACAGTTTGGATTGTTTTTAGAAAAAGCAGAGGTACTTCGTCAATGATGGATTTCACCTGGGTGAAAATGGCGTCCGCCTGCTATCATCCAACATGGTAAAGGTACTTAAACAGTCAAAATGATATAGGCCTAGTCCCAGTATAACTAGAGCACGTATTGTATCAGATGTACTCAGTAATCTGGTCCCCATTCACTTGGTTCACACTGGCGATTATACTTGTGTAAACACCTCAAGTACCCCGCTCGATATCAACAATCCACATGTTTTTTTTAAACTATAAGGGACTTGGGTTTGTTACATTTGAATATGCGTAGTATATTGTCAAAATGTTGATTTTAATTAAGATTTTAGTTTCTCAGGCTAGTCCTGATTTCTTTGTTTTATCTGAAACTTGGTTATCAAGGAATTGTAATGATGCTGATATTGGACTGGATGTGTACAATGTTTTTAGAGCTGACAGGATGAGTAGAGGGGGAGTGGCTATCTATGCTAAAGATGACCTCTCCGTTGCACTAATTAAATCTGTCTCCATTCCAAATCAATTTGAAGTGTTAGCTCTAAGTCTTATATTAGGTAACAACTGTAAAGTTACAGTTGTTGGAGTATATCTCCCACCTTCTGCTAGTAAGAATATGCTTAGTCATTTAACAAAATTATTAGCCACTTTTATATCAACTGAAGTCATTTCCTAGGAGATTTTAACTTTGATTGGAAAACACAGGACTCCGACAGTTTAAGACTTTTCTACTGAGGTAAATCTCACACAATTAATCACTGAGCCAACAAGGCCAACTCTTAAGGTGCCTGCAAAGTCCTCATTGCTTGATTATATACTAACAAATGCACCTCAGAAATATAGTGCTAGCGGAGTATTTCCACGAGGTGTCAGTGATCACTGCTCCATTGTGTGTGTTAGAGATGTCAGAATTCATAGGAACAAACCTATTCTCACCAAAATAAATGACAGAAACTTTAGAGAACAAGCTTTCTTACAGGATCTTGAATCTATTTGAAAAATGTACTAGTGTTTTTATTTCCATTGCCAATAAACACGTTCCATACACTAAGGTTAGAGTAAAGAATAGATCAAACTCATGGTTTATTCAGACATTTCTGATGCTATTCGTTAAATTTTTTTAGCATTGGCTAAGGCTAGAGAAACTTCTTCTAGCTCTGACTGGCTGACTTTTATGCAGCTGAGAAACCTGTGCATCAGACTTGTTAGAAGAACAAAATCAGATTTCTATGTGACCAGTTTAAATGACTGTTTGCTATGGGAATCCAGCCAAATTCTGGAAAGTAGTTCAAACATTTAAGAACAAAATACACTCTACACTCCCAAATCAGATAGGGTTGGATACTGGACTCATTAGTGATAACAATGACTTTGCTAATGCCTTCAACAACCACTTCATTGCAGCAGGCAATCTTGTTGAGAAAATGCTGACCACAAATGAAGGAAGAAAAGATGCATATGAAGGGATTATGCATGAAGTATGTTGATGCTGGTGGTCAGGGTTTCTCTCTAAGCCTCTTCACAGAGGAGAAAGTTATTGATGCTGATGGTCAGGGTTTCTCTCTAAGCCTCTTCACAGAGGAGAACGTTATTGATGCTGGTGGTCAGGGTTTCTCTCTAAGCCTCTTCACAGAGGAGAACGTTATTGATGCTGGTGGTCAGGGTTTCTCTCTAAGCCTCTTCACAGAGGAGAACGTTATTGATGCTGGTGGTCAGGGTTTCTCTCTAAGCCTCTTCACAGAGGAGAACGTTATTGATGCTGATGGTCAGGGTTTCTCTCTAAGCCTCTTCACAGAGGAGAACGTTATTGATGCCTTGCTAGCCATAGACACTAAGAAAGCAACAGGGGCTGACAAACTTGACCCAGGGTTGCTGGCTAGAGCTGCACCACGTGTCTCTGGTGCTCTTACTCATATTTTGAACCTCACGTTGACCTCTGAGGTCACACCTAAGATTTGGAAAACTGCCTATGTGCTGCCTCTGCACAGAGGTGGGGTTACTGGTGACCTTGATAACTATCGACCAATCTCTAAGCTGTCTTGTATTGCAAAAATGTTAGAGTCATTGGTAAATGTACAGCTGCGCTCTTTCTTGTCTGACTGTCACGCCCTGATCTGTTTAACCTGCCCTTGTGCTTGTCTCCACCCCCTCCAGGTGTCACCCATCTTCCCAGTTATCCCTTGTGTATTTATACCTGTGTTCTTGGTCTGTTTCCAGTTCGTCTTGTTCGTTCAAGCTTACCAGCGTTTTTCCTGTCAGCTCCTATCGTTTCCCAGCCTCTCTTTCCTAGTACTCCGGGTTTTGACCTTTGCCTGTCCTGACCCTGTAACCCACCCGCCTGACCTCGCTGCCTGACCCTGAGCCTGCCGTCCTCTACCTTTGCTCCACTTCTGGATTACTGAACCCTGCCTGTCCCTGACCCTGAGTCCGCCTGCCGTCCTGCACCTTTGCCCTACCCTGGATTTGCAACCCCTGCCTGCCTTGACCTCTCATTGCCTGCCCCTGTTGCTACAATAAACAGTGTTACTTCAACAGTCTGCATCTGGGTCTTACCTTGATTCCTGATACTGACAACTGCATTCTGAACAAATTCCAGTCCGGTTACTATCCGGTTACTATCACAGCCACCACACTGGTTGTAAATTATATTGTAAGAGCTTTGGATAAGAAGTTGAACTGTGTTGCTTTGTTTGTTGACCTGTCGAAGGCTTTCGATACAATTGATCATTATTTTCTGCCTGAGAGACTGACCTCATTGGGGTTGGCCTCAGACACATGTTTGTGGTTTCAGAATTTTCTCGTTGATAGATCTCAGGTTATTATTGCAGATGGGGTACAATCAGATTTTGTCACTGTACACAAAGGAGTCCCACATGGTTCGATTTTAGGTCCTTTATTATTCATTATATACATAAATGATATCTGTAACTCAGTGAAAAAATGTACGTTTAATTTCTATACTGATGACACAGTGGGGCAAAAAAGTATTTAGTCAGCCACCAATTGTGCAAGTTCTCCCACTTAAAAAGATGAGAGAGGCCTGTAATTTTCATCATACGTACACTTCAACTATGACAGACAAAATGAGAAAAAAAATCCAGAAAATCACATTGTAGGATTTTTAATGAATTTATTTGCAAATTATGGTGGAAAATAAGTATTTGGTCACCTACAAAACAAGCAAGATTTCTGGCTCTCACAGACCTGTAACTTCTTCTTTAAGAGGCTCCTCTGTCCTCCACTCGTTACCTGTATTAGTGGCACCTGTTTGAACTTGTTATCAGTATAAAAGACACCTGTCCACAACCTCAAACAGTCACACTCCAAACTCCACTATGGCCAAGACCAAAGAGCTGTCAAAGGACACCAGAAACAAAATTGTAGACCTGCACCAGGCTGGGAAGACTGAATCTGCAATAGGTAAGCAGCTTGGTTTGAATAAATCAACTGTGGGAGCAATTATTAGGAAATGAAAGACATACAAGACCACTGATAATCTCCCTCGATCTGGGGCTCCACGCAAGATCTCACCCCGTAGGATCAAAATGATCACAAGAATGGTGAGCAAAAATCCCAGAACCACATGGTGGGACCTAGTGAATGACCTGCAGAGAGCTGGGACCAAAGTAACAAAGCCTACCATCAGTAACACACTACGCCGCCAGGGACTCAAATCATGCAGTGCCTGCTTAAGCCAGTACATGTCCAGGCCCGTCTGAAGTTTGCTAGAGAGCATTTGGATGATCCAGAAGAAGATTGGGAGAATGTCATATGGTCAGATGAAACCAAAATATAACTAATTGGTAAAAACTCAACTCGTCGTGTTTGGAGGACAAAGAATGCTGAGTTGCATCAAAAGAACACCATACCTACTGTGAAGCATGGGGGTGGAAACATCATGCTTTGGGGCTGTTTTTCTGCAAAGGGACCAGGACGTCTGATCCGTTTAAAGGAAAGAATGAATGGGGCCATGTATCGTGAGATTTTCAGTGAAAACCTCCTTCCATCAGCAAGAGCATTGAAGATGAAACGTGGCTGGGTCTTTCAGCATGACAAACACACCGCCCGGGCAACGAAGGAGTGGCTTCGTAAGAAGCATTTCAAGGTCCTGGAGTGGCCTAGCCAGTCTCCAGATCTCAACCCCATAGAAAATCTTTGGAGGGAGTTGAAAGTCCGTGTTGTCCAGCAACAGCCCCAAAACATTACTGCTCTAGAGGAGATCTGCATGGAGGAATGGGCCAAAATACCAGCAACAGTGTGTGAAAACCTTGTGAAGACTTACAGAAAACGTTTGACCTCTGTCATTGCCAACAAAGGATATATAACAGAGTATTGAGATAAACTTTTGTTATTGACCAAATACTTATTTTGCACCATAATTTGCAAATAAATTCATAAAAAATGCTACAATGTGATTTTCTGGATGTTTTTTCTCATTTTGTCTGTCATAGTTGAAGTGTACCTATGATGAAAATTACAGGCCTCTCTCATCATTTTAAGTGGGAGAACTTGCACAATTGGTGGCTGACTAAATACCTTTTTGCCCCACAGTGTATAGAACAATCTAGAACAGGATGATCTATTTTGGATGCGATTTGAATGGAGTTGATGGAGAGAGAGAAAGACAGAGTGCTCCTTCGTGATATTCGAGTGACAGGCTGTTTTAAAACTCTGTAGCTGCGATAAAATAAAATAAAACATATTTACAATATAAAAAAAATAAGATGACCCAAATGGAGCCAGATGGAGATGGGTAATTTAGATGCGCATTCATTCTTTATATTTATATTACTGTATCATAGACTATGCTGCAGAAAATGTAGGAATACCCTGCATTATGAACTGTGCTCCACACTGAGATGGGCTGTCTGTCCCCACCCTGAGTGTTGATGATTCATTATGCAGAGGCCGTAGAGAAGACAGATTTAGACATCTAATTTAACATTTCCATTCCACGCCTTGCTGTTCATATAAATAATTTATTATAATTTACTGGTTTCTCTCTGTTATTTATTCCGGGAAAAGGGAGTGGTTTGGCCGGTAAATCGCTGTAGTTCTCGGTAACCGGGTTCCCACCATTCAACCCCAGGCAGAAGAGGGCAGCAGTCATTCAGCTGGGTTTAATGACCAAGTTCTATTAGCCACATCCTGGGGAGCTTCTACACACACACACACACACACACACACACACACACACACACACACACACACACACACACACACACACACACACACACACACACACACACACACACATACACACACACACACTACAGGCCCCTGAGTGGGAGGGAGGTGATTATGGCTGATCAGTAGGTGTGAGGTGAGTGGAGTCCTGCTGCTAGGAGGTAATTATAGACTTTCTCATCCTCTCTTATCCTCTGCTCCCCTCTCCTTCTCCTCCTCTTCTCCTCTCACCCTTCCCTCTTCTCCTCTCCTCCTCCTCTCCTCCTTTCACTCTTCCCTCTTCTCTCCTCCTCCTCTCCTCTTCTCCTCCTCTCACCCTTCCCTCTTCTCCTTTCATCCTCCCCACCCCTCCCCTCCCCTCCCCTCTCCTCCTCTCACCCTTCCCTCTTCTCCTTTCATCCTCCCCTCCCCTCTCCTCTCCTCCTCCTCTCACCCTTCCCTCTTCTCCACTCATCCCCCCCTCTCCTCCTCCTCTCTCCCTTCCCTCTTCTCCACTCACCCCCCCCCCCCCCCCCACCCCCGCCCCCTCTCCTCCTCCTCTCTCCCTTCCCTCTTCTCCTCTCATCCTCCCCTCCCCTCTCCTGGTCTCAGACTGGCAGGGCTCTCATCATTAGGCCCAGGCGTCCCTTCTCACCACATGACCAGTCCAGGTTAAGAAAACTCAACATGGCTTCCATTGTCACTTCAGGATATTCATTGAAATTGTATTCAAAAGTGCCATTTGTTTTTAATTAAGATTTGATCAACTTATGAATTGAATTCACTTTCTGAATTGACTGATTTGAAATGGAATTTCAGACACATGTACAGTACATCTCTAGCGATACTAAACCAGGTTAGTACGTAAGTTAGTACATATTCTGTTTTGTTGGTTAATCATTTCATATGTGAACCATTACAGTATACTGTAGTTCGATTCCTTCTTAAATACTGATTTTTGTTTTACTCTCAGAATATCTACTTTTAAAAATACAGCAGAGATATCAATTTAATAGAAAAATATATTCAGCCTTTCTCATCATCATCAAGTGATCGTTTGTTCATTTAAGAAATGATAAAGAAGTAACTTTGATCTCAAAGAGAAGTTAAAAGAGAAGCGTGCACACCTGCAGCTTCCTGGACCAGGGTTTAGGCTCCAGCTCTCGATGCAGATAAGCAGAGGTAGAATCTACTGCCATGATAGTTATTTGATCATCAGTAAACCGGGTTTGAATCCAGGGAGATATTTTCCTAGCAGTACAGTAGATATGGTTTAGCTAACAGTGATAGTACAGTACATCACAAGCCACTGCTGTAGCTGTGTGAAGCTGTCTATGGGTTGTTGTTCGTGCTCCAGGTAGAAATGACCATTATCCAGTGTTGTTGTTGTCGTCTATCCTCTGGTGGCCACGTTCCCCTGAGGGTGTGTTTCTCCCTCGAAGACTATATTGTCATAGTGATGTAGTTGCCAGGCCTCGGTGGGGGGTTGAGGAGTCAGGGTGGGGGTCGGAAGGTGTTTGTCATTGAGAGGGACCTCATACAGCAGCTCTCTACCTGATCCTCCAGACACTGTGACGATAGGGACATCTGGTGGTGGGACAGAGGAACTGCTGCTCTCCTCCTCCCCGGGCCCCTCCACTCCTAAGGCCTTCAGGATGTCAGCCTTACACATGGGGCAGGTCCTCTTGTCCAGCAGCCAGGGCTCGATACAGGCCTTGTGGAACAGATGACCACAGGTCAGGACGGTCACTACATCTCCTGGGCGGTATGACTCGATACACACGGCACAGGTGTGGCTGTCCGGCTTCGTCTCCTCATCCCCGCGCTTCAGCGTACGCACCTCCAGCCGACCAATCGCTTTCTTGGCCTCATTCCTCAGCCGCCTATCGGTGAGATGGATCACCCTGAGACTATGCAGTCGGTGGGCGGAGATGAATCCGAAGTAGACAATGGAGGCACCCGTCACAATGAAGAAGGCGATAGACAGGAAGTAGAGCCAATAGGTGTCCATCCAGGGCCCATGGGCTTTGCCCACCTCGATCACCATGGAGACGGCCACACCACTCCGCACTATGTTGACGATCTCAACCCCCTGGAGGTTACCGATCATGATGGCCACGGTGCCAGAGGTGTCACTGTGAGCCATGTAATCTGAGCTGTTACCGGTTCCATCCAGGTTATAGACCACTACGGCCGCCGCCCCCCTGGCCCACGCTGCCCTGATCTTCTCACTGAAGGTACAGTTTCCCCTCTTGACCAGAGCGATCCAGAACCCCTGTGTGGTGGTGTTGTCGTTGGAGGGGTAGGGGTCCAGGCTGCAGCCCTGGGGGTCTGAGGCAGGGAGGACCACCATCCCGGCAGCGCTCTCCAGAGGGGAGGAACGCCCGTACACCCCACACTCACAGAACCTGGTCTCTGTCTGGTTAGTGCTGCTGTCGTAGAAATGTACCCCCACGTACGCCGTCCAGAATATCATCGCTGTCGAAGACTGGACCAGCCCGGACAGACAGACGAAGAACAGGACAAACATCTCTGTCTGTTTAGCCATGGTCGCTCACTAACACTACCACTAGGACCAGTCTCTCTTTGTTAGGACTTCTTCGGTCTTCTGTTTGTCTGCTGTTCTGTTCAGTTCCACAGTTGTTAGTTAGTTAGTTGTTGTTCTCATTGCGTTCAGCGTCTCTCTACCTGTCTGCCTCTCTCTCTCTCTCTCTAGCTGTGTTTGTGACCTGTGTGTTGATAGTAATCAGATAGCAGCCTGCTGTAACCCTGCCTCGCTCTGCGTCAGCTCTTCAGACTTATTATCTAAATGGACATTGGACTGTTGGGTAGAGACCAGCTACACAGCCAGGCAGAAGGGCTTGTGGTCTACATAGTACAGGTCTAAGGCCACAGGTTCCAGGTACCGGCTACGGTAAGGAACAGCACAGCACTCAGCCATAAGGACATAAGCAAATAAAGAGATAACAACGCCATTAAGGAACATTCCAAGGGAACTGTGACAAAGGGCGGTTGTGAAAATGTTAGTTTTAGATGTGTCATGCTGCTGAGAGGTTACGCCTACAGTTATAACAGAGGTTTTAATAACTAACTGTGGCACTTTATCCTCTTACTTCTCAGAAGATATTATGTTGTTTCCATGAGTCACACAAACCAGGTGACAATACACTGAGTATACTAAACATGCTCTTTCCATGACAGACTGACCAGGTGAATCCAGGTGAAGGCTATGATCCCATATTGATGTCACCTGTTAAATCCACTTCAATCAGTGTAGATGAAGAGGAGGAGACGGGTTAAAGAAAGATTTTTAAGCCTTGAGACAATTCAGACATGGATTGTGTATGAGTGGCATTGAGAGGGTGAATGGAAAAGATTTAAGTACCATTGAACGGGGTATGGTAGTAGGTGTCAGGCGCACCGGTTTGTGTCAAGAACTGCAATGCTGCTGGGTTTTTCACACTCAACAGTTTCCCATGTGTATCAACAATGGTCCACCACCCAAAGGACATCCAGCCAACTGTGGGAAGCATTGGAGTCAACATGGACCAGCATCCATGTGGAACGCTAACGATACCTTGCAGAGTCTATGCCCCGATGAATTAAGTCTGTTCTGAGGGGAAAAGGGGGGGATGCAACTCATTATTAGGAAGGTGTTCCTAATGTTTGGTATACTCAGTGTATATGGTCAGGTTTGTTTCTGTTTTTATCTCCCACAGTGTCACACACACACACACACACACACACACACACACACACACACACACACACACACACACACACACACACACACACACCAGGGCTTAATGGAGGTTTACCCTATTACTTCTCAGAACCCAAGATTTGTTTACACACACAAACACACACACAGACACACACACACACACGGGCATGAAGACTGTTTTGAATGCAGTTTCCATGAGTCAAACAACAACGTAAGTGATAATAATAAATATGGTATGTTTTAAAACATGCTCATTGGGTGACATGTCTGGTGAGTATGCAGGCCATGGAAGAACTGGGACATTTTCAGCTTCCAGGAGTTGTGTACAGATCCTTGCGACATGGGGCTGTGCATTATCATACTGAAACATGAGATGATGGTGGCGGATGAATGGCATGACAATTGGGCCTCAGGATCTCGTTACAGTATCTCTGTGCATTCAAATTGCCATTGATAAAACGCAATTGTGTTTGTTGTCCGTAGCTTATGCCTGCCCGTACCATAACCCCACTGCCACTATGGGGCACTCTGTTCACAACAATGACATCAGCAAACCGCTCGCCCACACGATGCCATCTGCCCGGTACAGATGAAACCGGGATTCATCGTGAAGAGCACACTTCTTCAGCTTGTCAGTGGCCATCGAAGGTGAGCACCGCCGAACTGCAGTCAGGTCAAGACCCTGGTGAGGATGACGAGCACGCAGATGAGCTTCCCTGAGACAGTTTGTGCAGAAATTCTTTGGTTGTGCAAACCCACAGTTTCATCAGCTGTCCGGGTGGCTGGTCTCAGACGATCCCGCAGGTGAAGAAGCCAGATATGGAGGTCCTGGGCTGGTGTGGTTACATGTGGTCTGAGGTTGTGAGGCCGGTTGGAAAACTGCCAAATTCTCTAAAATAACATTGGAGGCGGCTTATGGTAGAGAAATTAACATTACATTCTCCGAGCAACAGCTCTGATGGACATTCTTGCAGTCAGCATGCCATCTGCACACTCCCTCAAAACTTGAGACATCTGTGGCATTGTGTTGTGTGACATAACTGCACATTTTAAAGTGGACTTTAATTGTCCCCAGCACAAGGTGCACCTGTGTAATGATCATACTGTTTAATCAGCTTCTTGATATGCCACACCTGTCAGGTGGATGAATTATCTTGGCAAAGGAGAAGTAATATTTTTTGTGCGTATGGAACATTTCTGGGATGTTATATTTCTATCAGGACTCAGGATATGACCCAGACGCAGACCCAGGAGGCGGATGGTTCAGTTCTCAGATCATTTATTATAACACGGGGAGCAGGAAAAGGGCAGGTCGAGGACAGGCAGAGGTTCGTAACCAGATCAGAGTTCGACAGGTACTGGACGGCAGACAGGCTCACGGGCAGGCAGAAAGGTCAGAAACAGAAAAGCTAGAAACAAAAAACTAGAGAGCAGGGAAAACCAGGGAAAACGCTGGGATGACCTGACAATACAAGACGAACTGGCAACAGACAAACAGAAAACAAAGGTATAAATACACAGGGGATACTGGGGGAAATGGGAGACACCTGCTGGGGGGTGGAGACAAGCACAAGAAAGGTGAAACAGATCAGGACGTGACAATTTCAGCTCATGAAACATGGGACCAACACTTTTTTGTGTTTATATTTTTGTTCAGTTTAAAATATTTTTCTCCCAGAATTGGACACTATGAAACACATACACAAACACACGCACACACACACACACACACAGGGGCATATAAGTGGAGTATCTGCCTGTAGTAGATGAAACCTTTAGAGCTAAAAAGGTCTGGGGAACTGCCTGCATTCACACAAGCACCCTCTGTCTCAGTCACTTTGCTTGTGTGTGTGTGTGTGTGTGTGTGTGTGTGTGCGCGCGTGCGTGCGTGCGTGCGTGCGTGCGTGTGTGTGTGTGTGTGTGTGTGTGTGTGTGTGGCTTTAAATCTACTGATCATCAAAAAAGGCTATAGCATTGATTATACAGCTCCCTACATCCATTAAGAGGCTGGATCGTTAGTCACATTCCATCTAGAGGCCTGAGATAGATAACCAGCTCATAGAGATGTCCATGGTTTCAGAATAAAACACTGTATCTATCTATCTATATATCCCTCCCTTCCTCCATCGCTCCCTCCATCCATCCAGCACTCCATCTATCCCTCCCTCTCTCCCGCCTTCCATCCCTCCATCTATCCCTTCCTCCATCCATCTATCCCTCCCTCCCTCCGTCCCTCCTTCTATCCATCCTTGATAGACACACTGGCTCCTGTTGTCTCTAACTCTAATGAATGACATATTAGCTTAATTGCGGTGAGCTAAAAGGGCTGGAGAGAGTGGAGGGGAAGAGAGGAAAGGGCCAGGGGGCTGGAGAGAGTGGAGGGGAAGAGAGGAAAGGGACAGGGGGCTGGAGAAAGTGGAGGGGAAGAGAGGAAAGGAGCAGGGGGCTGGAGAAAGTGGAGGGGAAGAGAGAGGAAAGGGACAGGAGGCTGGAGAAAGTGGAGAGGAAGAGAGGAAAGGGACAGGGGCTGGAGAAAGTGGAGGGGAAGAGAGGAAAGGGACAGGGGGCTGGAGAAAGTGGAGGGGGAGAGAGGAGGAAGCCAGGGGGGTGGACAGACTGGAGGGGGAAAGAGGAAAAGGGAAGGGGGCTGGAGAGAGTGGAGGGGAGGGGAAGAGAGGAAAAGGGCAGTGGGCTGGAGAGAGTGGAGGGGAAGAGAGGAAAATGGCAGGGGCTGGAGAGAGTGGAGGGGGAGAGAGGAGGAAGCCAGGGGGTGGACAGACTGGAGGGGGAGAGAGGAAAAGGGAAGGGGCTGGAGAGAGTGGAGGGGAAGAGAGGAAAAGGGCAGGGGGCTGGAGCGAGTGGAGGGGGAGAGAGGAAAAGGGTCTGGAGAGAGTGGAGGGGGAGAGAGGAAAGGGGCAGGGGGCTGGAGGGAGTGGAGGGGAGAGAGGAAAAGGGTCTGGAGAGAGTGGAGGGGGAGAGAGGAAAAGGGCAGGGGGCTGGAGAGAGTGGAGGGGAAGAGAGGAAAAGGGCAGGAGGCTGGAGAGAGTGGAGGGGGAGAGAGGAGGAAGCCAGGGGGGGTGGACAGACTGGAGGGGGAGAGAGGAAAAGGGAAGGGGCTGGAGAGAGTGGAGGGGAAGAGAGGAAAAGGGCAGGGGGCTGGAGCGAGTGGAGGGGGAGAGAGGAAAAGGGCAGGGGGCTGGAGGGAGTGGAGGGGAAGAGAGGAAAAGGGCAGTGGGCTGGAGAGAGTGGAGGGGGAGAGAGGAAAAGGGTCTGGAGAGAGTGGAGGGGGAGAGAGGAAAAGGGCAGTGGGCTGGAGAGAGTGGAGGGGGAGAGAGGAAAAGGGCAGGGGGCTGGAGGGAGTGGAGGGGAAGAGAGGAAAAGGGCAGTGGGCTGGAGAGAGTGGAGGGGGAGAGAGGAAAAGGACAGGGGGCTGGAGAAAGTGGAGAGGAAGAGAGGAAAGGGACAGGGGGCTGGAGAAAGTGGAGGGGAAGAGAGGAAAGGGACAGGGGGCTGGAGAAAGTGGAGGGGGAGAGAGGAGGAAGCCAGGGAGCTGGAGAGAGTGGAGGGGAAGAGAGGAAAAGGGCAGGAGGCTGGAGAGAGTGGAGGGGGAGAGAGGAGGAAGCCAGGGGGTGGACAGACTGGGGGGGGAGAGAGGAAAAGGGAAGGGGCTGGAGAGAGTGGAGGGGAAGAGAGGAAAAGGGCAGGGGCTGGAGAGAGTGGAGGGGAAGAGAGGAAAAGGGCAGGGGGCTGGAGGAAGTGGAGGGGGAGAGAGGAAAAGGGTCTGGAGAGAGTGGAGGGGGAGAGACGAAAAGGGCAGTCGGCTGGAGAGAGTGGAGGGGGAGAGAGGAAAAGGGCAGGGGGCTGGAGGGAGTGGAGGGGAAGAGAGGAAAAGGGCAGTGGGCTGGAGAGAGTGGAGGGGGAGAGAGGAAAGGGACAGGGGGCTGGATAAAGTGGAGAGGAAGAGAGGAAAGGGACAGGGGGCTGGAGAAAGTGGAGGGGAAGAGAGGAAAGGGACAGGGGGCTGGAGAAAGTGGAGGGGGAGAGAGGAGGAAGCCAGGGAGCTGGAGAGAGTGGAGGGGGAGAGAGGAAAAGGGCAGTGGGCTGGAGAGAGTGGAGGGGAAGAGAGGAAAAGGGA